>NC_092347.1:74640866-74891097 GCF_963676685.1 Mytilus edulis
ATCAAGATCGAGGAAAGGGCAGTGGTCATTGTTATCATTAGCTTTATTTAAAGTAAGTTCTACAGGATAAATTTCTTTAGTATACATACTGAAGTCGTCATTATTTAGAGCCAATATATCATCCAAATATCTAAAAGTGTTGTTAAATTTTTGTATCAAATGTTGTTTTGATGGGTCTTTGCTAATTTTAGTCATAAATTGTAACTCATAACAATACAAAAACAGGTCCGCAATAAGTGGTGCACAGTTAGTCCCCATTGGAATTCCAATAACTTGACGATATACGGAATCTCCAAAGCGAACAAAAATGTTATCAAGTAAAAATTCAAGTGCATAAATAGTATCAAAGCATGTCCAATTGACATAGTTCTTTTGTTTATTGCTACTAAAAAATGATCTAAAAGAGTTTGAACATATGTACTCGCATTCCGACTTTTTAAATGCCCAGTTAATTAGGGATGTGAATTTTTTCTTAATAAGAATATGAGGCAAAGTGGTATATAGGGTAGAAAAATCAAAACTTTGAACAGATTCAAAATCACCAATAATATTTTCATTTGCTAATTGTGTTCAACATTGAAAAGTATGGGTTATAAGAGATGAAAAAAAAGATATCTATAATAATTTTAGGTGTAGACTTTAAAAAAAAAGAATGTACCAGAGGACCCAAAAAAACCCTGATCAAGCTTTGCAATTTTCAAAGTTAAAAAGAAGCATAACTGTAGAACTGTATGTGAATCATTGCCCAAATTCAAACTATATCTGCATATTTTAGTACTCAGCATTGATTAAGAGTTTTATAAGATTATTATTGATTGATTTATGATTGCTTTATGCAGCATCAGCAACAAAGACGTCTGACTATATCCTGGTGACAATAAATTTGGATTAGTAAAACTTAAATTAGAATTCAGAAACGAAAATGGGAGGGAATAACAAATGGAAAGACGGAAGGACAATTTTTGTGACCTTCTTTTTCCCCCAAGGAATAATAATAATAAAACAGTTGAAAGGAATGAGGAAGAAAAAGGGGAGCAAATAGATGGATAGAAAGAAGATAATTATTTTAAACAGAATAAAAACATGGAGGCAAAATAATTCTACTTAGGTCTAATTTCAGGATAAATTTCTATCAATATTAGCTGCTTGGTCAGATTCAGATTTTTTTTTTAGCGTTTTAAGTAATGTGGGACTTATCCAGGCGAAAGCTTAAGGGTTGAAGTACATTCCTGAAACAAGTATAAATTAAATAAGATATGGTTTGGGTGCCTAAGCCAACTATCCACCCGAGACCAAACAATGTAGATGTAAGCAGCTATAGGTCATAGTTCAGCCTTCAACAATGACCAAAACTCATACCCCACAGCAAGCTGTAAAAGTCCCTGACAAAATAAAATGTAAAACAGTTAAAGAGTTCTAGAAAACCAATGAAGCAATTAAACAGTAAAGAAGTATTGTAGTCAGCAACCAACAACTGACAGCAATCTTAGGACAAGCACAAACAGAATGTGACAGGGCTAAGATTGTTCTTTCATGAAACTAGAGGCTCTTAAGAGCCTGTGTTGCTCACCTTGGTCTATGTGCATATTAAACAAAGGACACAGATGGATTAATGACAAAATTGTGTTTTGGTGATGGTGATATGTTTGTAGATCTTACTTTACTGAACATTCTTGCTTCTTACAATTATCTCTATATATAATGAACTTGGCCCATTAGTTACAGAGGAAAATATTTTTTTAAAGTTTACAAAAATTTATGAAAATTATTAAAAATTATTAAAAATTGACTGTAAAGGGCAATAACTCCTTAAGGGGTCAACTGACCATTTTGGTCATGTTGACTTATTTGTGGATCTTACTTTGCTGAACATTATTGCTGTTTACAGTTTATCTCTATCTAAAATAATATTCCTTAAAATTTCCTAAAAAATTACCAATTCAGGGACAGCAACCCAACAACCGGTTGTCGGATTCATCTGAAAATTTCAGGGCAGATAGATCTTGACTTGCAAAATAATTAAACCCCATGTCTGAATTGCTCTTAATGCTTATTTTTAGTCATGGCAGCCATCTTGGTTAGTTGGCTGGGTCTAAATTTGGCCCAGTAGTTTTAGAGGAGAAGGTTTTTGTAAAAGATTACAGAAATTTACGAAAAATTGGTAAAAAATTACTATAAAGGGCAATAACTACTTAAGGCGTCAACTGACCATTTTGGTCATGTGACTTATTTGTAGATTCACTTTGCTGAACATTATTGCTGTTTACAGTTTATCTCTATCTATGATAATATTCAAGATAATAGCCAAAAAACAGCAAAATTTCCTTAAAATTGTCAATTCAGGGGCAGCAACCCAACAACCGGTTGTCTGATTCATCTGAAAATTTCAGGGCAGATAGATCTTGACCTGATAAACAATTTTACCCATGTCAGATTTGCTTTAAATGCTTTGGTTTAAGAGTTATAAGCCAAAATCTACATTTTACCCCATATGTTCTATTTTTAGCCATGGCAGCCATCTTGGTTGGTTGGCTGGGTCACGACACACATTTTTTAAACTAGATACCCCAATGATGATGATGATGATTTTTGTAAAGTTAACCACAACGGATGACGACGACAGACGCCAAATGATGAGAAAAGCTCACTTGGCCCTTTGGGCCAGGTGAGCTAAAACAGGTAGCAATTAACATTATGAACCAGAAAAAAAATTCTTTTCACCTATTCTTTTTTAAAGTCAGTGTGGGGGTTGCTCCGATTGACCCATTTTTCATAATGAAATAAAAGAGTACAAAAAAAGTTTAAATATACTGAAGGTAGAAAAATATATGATGTATTGGATCTATTGATCCGGATTATGAAATTCTAATATAAGGTTACAGATGATAAAATGAACAAATCTGTCCTCATTTGTACCTCAATTGAAATAATTATATCTGGCTCAGCAATTTTTCTTTTCTGATCCTATTAAACATTTTAAAATCTTTATCATTCTGGCAATAGGATGTTCATAACATAGAGCCAACCTTTTAAGGATCAAATATGTGTATTAAAATCCTAAAAACAACAACATAAAATGATATAATTTTTTTGTCCACATCCTATTTAATCAATTCCCCCACATTTTAACAACATGATTTCAAAATATTTTCATTAATTCACAAGGTATGAATAAAATATTTTTCTACAATAGATAGATCAAAGGCAGACAGGTAGAAATCTGTCAGGTAACATAGGTGTGTGTGTAGGTTATGTACTTCCCTATATTTACGTGGGCAGATATATTGAAATTATCAAATTTATATAGTGAAACCAAGTCTTCATTCATCTTTTTTGACAAGGACATTGATATCTCCAAACTGCTTCAAATATCAATTATAAATACCATTAGGACATGTAAGAAAATATATAATTGTAGTGCAGATATGAAGATACATGTACATGTATATAAATATCTTTAAATATCAAGGTCATAGTATAATAATATTATCTTTGTAAATTATTAACTGTCAAATAATCCACAAAGGTATTTGATTCAACCAGAGAACGAAAGCATATAAATAAATCAATATATGTTGACAATACATTTTAAGGAATATACATGTATATGGGTAGAAGATATCTTCTCCTTTCAAAAGTCATAACTAATACCTGGTTTCAGTTAAATCCTAAAAAACGCATCTCGATTTTTTGACAATGAAAATGATCATGGTATCATTATCATCCCAGAATTTATAAAAAAAAATGTCTCAATATGATACTTTTGAAGGGAAATATTTTCTTTCAGCAACTGTCATTTAAAATAGATAATAAGCCCCAATACAAAGCAGGTACTTTGCAGTGATTCAAAATCACAAATTTAAAAACATTTTATTGCTAATTCTTGAACTTCCCCCTGATTTTGTCTCTTCAATTGAAATCATTCAAATCTTCTATGGAAATCATTTGTCTTCAAATCAATGTTGGAAAGGTTTGCCTAAATTTGGCTTAAGAATTTTAAACTTGCTAAAATAGTATTTCTTTCTCTTTTCTATAACTAACTCTCTCTCTCTCTCTCTCTCTCTCTCTCTCTCTCTTTCCCTTGGTGTTTCTTTACTCTCTATCCTCTTGTGAGGGAATTTTTTTGCGCACCTTTAGAGTAAAATAATGCTGTCCATCTTTACAGTATTTTGCAAATTTCCAGAAATGAGAACAGATGACTTTCAATCAGACTAACAAACATAATAGAAGATAACAGGATTAAATATATCATACAAATCTATCAATTAAAATTCTTCTTTACTATTAAAGGAATTTTGAGATAACAAGGGTCAACTGTATATGCATTTGACAATGGGTGTGAACCTAACTTAAAACATTTGTTATCAATCACTCTAGTCATCCGAAGAAAAGGAGAAGGTTCTACATATTTTGTTTTAAATTCTGACCACAAGACAGTAAAGGGTTAACAATCATAAATCTTAGATCACAATGTTTTCTACATACCGGTAATTATTTTTTCTTGTCTATTTTAGCAAACATTGACACAAGTTAAAATGCATGAATAAATGAATATATAAATGTTTATTATAATGTTGTCAAAATGACAAATGGAAAAGAAAAGAAAATTTTGATAAATATACTTATCAGTTAATCATGATAATCATTTTTTGATGAGATTTAAATATACATTTGTATGCATTACTTTTTCTGACAATAATATTAATACCAAAGCAGGGTTACCTCTACTCTCTTAAAGTTTTAATTATTAATTCTTAACCATTTGGCTTGTAAATATTTGAATTTAATAGGTACATGCATTTGTGTGAGTAGCTGACATATAACTCTTACAAAATTACCACACTTTTTTTTGTTGTGAAATATAATCCATACAGGCATGACAGGATGAAATATGTATGAAAAATTCATATTAGGCTGTTGGTTTTCTAATTTAATTCATTTAATATTTTATAATCCCATGAATTTTAAAGGTTACTATATTGTGTGGAATATGCTCATTGTTGAAGGCCCATCAGTGACCTGTAGTTATTCACAATCTTCAGTCAATAATTGTCTTAACTATTGGCTGGGAACATATATGTTCCTGCTATTGGCAATCATACATCATAATTATCTTCTTTATATTGTAGGAATAAGCAGTTGTACACGACACATCTCATATTATGATAGGAAGGTGTGGAATGATTGAGACAACTCTCTACCACAGACCAAATGATTACAAAGTTTACAAATTTAGGAACTGTATGGCAAATAAGAGCAAATTCCATACCACATAGTCAGCTTTACAAAAGGCCTGGAAATGACACAAAAGATAAAACTAACAGCCTGGTTTATGTACAAAACAATGAAAGAAAAACAAATATGATATACACTTGCTCAACAAACTAAAACCACTGTATTACAGGTTCTGTCTTGAGACAGGTACATACAGAATGTGGCAGGGTTAAGCTCAGTCTGGTGGCACCAAAATCTCTCCCTAACCCTGTATCCCCTTTTTCTCAAACTATCCAAAAATTCCTTTTTCCTTTTCAAATTCTTTGATTTTCTCCCATTTTGTTATGATTATATAAGAGATTACACCCTGCTTTACAAACCTCCCTTTCTCAATCTCTTTCTAGCCTGACTGTCCTTTCAAAGTATACATGTACACTAACTGAAGATGAAAATGACATGCATATTTAGTCATTATCAAATAATCTGACAATGATTACACATACATGTAAAAACATATCACTTCAGGCTAATGATGAATGTACTACTGCTATTGGTGTGAAATACTACAAGATGACCTTTCATGGACACTGTGACTGTCAAAATTACCAAATATTACATAAAATGACCAAGTACATTTTGTACATCATGTACTTACTATTGTATCATTTATGTGCAATATTTTTCAATGATTAAGCTATGATGAAAACTTTTCCTTCTGAATACACTTTACATGTTATAATTGTTATGTAAGAAATTTGTCTGCTTTTGGAACATGTATATGTATTATATGATTAAAACTACACCTTGAAAGTTTTAAAACATGAGTGAAAGAATGTAAGTTCAGAAGGGGACATGAGTGAAAGAATGTAAGTTCAGAAGGGGAAATTGTCTGTGAACTATAGTGTTAAACCAGTTGCATTGTAAAAGTTTAGCCATTGAAAAGAGTACACCAGTGGCAGATCCAGAAATTGTCATAAAGGGGTGGGGGCATTGACTTCCTAAGAGGGGGCCTGCTCGAGTCACGCTTCAGTGATTCCCTATATAATCAACCAATTTTTTAAACAGGCCCCCTGAAAAACCCTATAATCTGCATCTGTAGTGTACACAAGTAGACTCAAATGTGTTTTTTCTCACACATAAACTAGAATAACTTGCTAGATTTGATCATGTTTATATAAAAACAATGTAATGGTGTAATTGCCAATCTTTTATATAAAATTCTGAATCCTATTGGTGCAGTGCACTGCACACTGCCATTTCCGTTTGTACTTTTATTTTTCAATATAAAACAATACTTGTCATGCTTGTAGGTTGAAATGAAAGAAAATTGTTATCAAGGGTGTGATCGAAATATCAATGAATTGTAGAGATAATAGATTGAAGTATAAAATGCATGGGTGTATTTACACAATTATCTCCAGTATTTACAGCCCACACTTATGTAAATTTAAATTATCACAGATTAAAACTCAAATCTGTTGACTTATCATAAAAAGTAAACAATATCCTTCATAGAAATATCATTGGAATTGTCCAGTTTTAAATCAAATGTGGCCATTAATTAAAAGTAATCAAATTTATAAATGACCATTCCTGCATTTCACAATAAAATGTTCAAGTAAAATTGATCGACTCAGCCATACATTTTCAACTGGTCAAAAATAGTTGTAGAATGTTGCAAAAGTAATGTGTCCAAGGCTCTCAAAATTAAACTTTTCATGAATAAAGGAAGACCATCTTTAATATTACTGGAGAATCGCCAATTGGCCTCAATATAATTATTCATAAAAATTGAATTTCTGGTACCTTATGCTTCATGCTCCCATTTGCATGTTCAACCAAATGAACTTATATATGTTAATACAAATGTATGCCTTCTGATCAGGTGTAATGCAATGAACTTTATACAAATGGAAAAGAAAAATATATACATGTATGTATGTCAGAATTGTTTCTTCCAAGGTTAGGATTTGATTGTGTTGTTGGGTCTCTGTCTCATCGACATTTCTCTCAAGTCAATTTTTATTCATTATATGTTACAATATATATTTCGATCAAGTTTATGTGACATTGTAAGCTGCAATAGTATGAGTATTTACATTGTAAGAAGGATTAGATATAAAAGAACACACAAATCTACATAAAATTGACTAGACATGTTATATGGAGGTATCTATATAAAATGTAAAGATATGTAAAAGATACTTATACATATTTGGTGTTACACCTGAGTAGAGATGATGTCATTGATAACAATTTCACAGGTAAATAAAGCAATACAGATTCCTTTGGCCAACAAGGCCAAACTTAATGTAAAAGTAATGTTCTGGAATATTTATTATTAGGATGTCAATTATTGATAAAAAATGTAATGGCAGCTAAATGTTGTTGTTTTCCCGCTGGAGCAACCCACAAGAATACGCACACCCAAATGTCTCTTCTTTGTAAATGTGAAAAGAGTGTTTATTCTTGACAATTACTAGGAGATGCCACTAATGAAAATTTAAGCTATATGATTATCTCATCAGAATATAACTTTAGTATAAAAAAAAAAAAATTCATATTACAAAAAAGTCAACTGTTTTATATTTCAAAAATTCTACCGTTCATAGCCTTTTGTAGTTCAGTTTGGGGAAATGTATTACAAAAATATGATGATATAATTACAAAACTAAAGAAAACATTACACTTAATCAATTGGATGTGTACATAAGGTGCATCCAAATAGCCAAGGATTAAAACATGTTTATCAATCATACATATATAAACTTAAAAGATAGTTGAAATACAAAGTGTGTGTTTATATGACTGCATATTTAATTGCAATTATCATTTAAAAATATGTATGGTATACATGTATCAATCCTTCACTACTTGGATGTGCCTTACATACAATGAACACATCCTACACATCAAATGGATGGAATCAGTATGGTGCCCATGCATAAAAGGGTAAACAGGGTTCAAAGGGACACAACTCTGACATTGAAATGTCACATCTACTTCCCTAAATTGATTGGTGATTGCTGTATGCCGCATCAGCACAAAAAGGCTATATCGCGGCAATAACCCTGAACTAAGTCAAAGGGCAAAGCCCATGTTATAACAAAATAATATACACAAAAAAATATGACAGACAAGAACCAGCAAACAACCACTGAACTACGGACTTACAATGTTTGACCATTTGAAGACAAAATAATTTCTGTTGCAACAGGTAAAATTCTCAATTTGATTTTATTTTTATTTTCAGTAACCCTTTTGCAAATCAGAAATAAGCAGAAACATACAATACAAAATATCTGCAACTCCATTTGAAGGAAGCCTAGAATCAAAGATACATACATGTATGAGGAAATCTTTTTAAGCATTAAATTTGGTGCAACAATCTATAACTGTGTTATTGTAGTCTCAGATCATATAGCTTTAATCATGTTAATGATCTTTAATCTATTTAATCCTTTTTGCTGATTTACATTGAAAAGCAATTCATATTGACATCTAAAAAAATATGGTTAGATTCAAGTACATTTATTTTATTTCATTTTTCATATTATGTTTGAAAATTCTGGAGGTGGTTTCACAAAAAAAACTTAAGACTAAGGTTGATCGTAAGTCATGAAGAATTCAGTATACTTACGACCAATCTTACCCGTAAGTTTTTTGTGAAATCGACTCCTGGGCACTGTGATTGGTAAATAAAATATTTGTTGGTGTACCCCTTCAGATTCCCCAGCAATTGTGCAGTACTAAAGGATTAAACAAGTACACCTATAACATGTATTGTATAATGTCACAACAACAAAGATGTATATAAAGAATGACAAGTAGGAAACTAAACAGGAAAACATGAACATTTGTAGCTTGTTACTTAATATAAATACTCATTTTATTTACCTCTCCCCAATTAGGATTTAGTGATGACTTTTGAACTTCAGTTTTTTTCTTTTCACCTGGAATAAAAGAGTGTTATCAGTTTTCATTTTAAAAGGTGCAGTTTAGATGCACGAATACAATGCAAATTAATGCAGTGGTCTTATAATATATGACATTTCATTTTTCTGACACTACCGGCATTTTACGTATGCGTATATGTACTGTAGGTAAACAGGTGTATTTATTTTGGTTGGATGCACTCGGGAAATTTAGCAAGTTTGCAACTAACTCACCTTTAAATTCAACGGTGGTATACGGGTCACTTTCTCCAAACTTTTCAACGTTCGGTACATTAGTAGCACCTACTACAATTACTTGAAGCATGGACATTTTGTATATCCTAAGAATCCACTACTTCATCTTACATCGAACGTCCACACCCTCGGTTGTAATGGTCTACACGAACCAATTTCCTGAATGTTTATTGATGAGTGTCATCCGAAATATTCCGAATGATTCACCCACACAACTTCTAATGCCGCGAAATTTTAAATAATTAGATTATCACGAAGCGAACCTCCACGAAAGCACCACTAAGCGAGTGCGGACGTCACTGAAAGCACCACTCATTGATATTTGGTCTTGTGGGGGGTCTCATTTGATATGATTTAAAGATCATGAAAGTATTTTATCCTTACGAGTTACCTGATTGTTTTTCTTTTAAATTACGAATACTCCCAATCAAATTTACTTTAGAGAAAGAATGATGGTCACCATCTGCCACATATCAAATATATAATGCAATATATCAGATAAGATATATTATTTTCAATTAAGGGCCCACAAGGGGCATATAGAGAACAGTCTCAGCTCATATTGACTTGAATAAATTTTCCAACAGTATTAAGAACCTGATTGTATTCACAGCTTGACAAATAAATATTTTTTGCTGATTGTTTAGTAAAGTAAACTGTATTTTATGACAAACAAAGTCAAAGAGGTCATCTCTATCATACTTAAATTTTTCACACGAAGTTAAAAAATGGATTTCATCTTCAACACAGCCAGAGGAGCATTTTTTGCAAATTCTTTGATTTCGTGGAATATTTAGAAAACCGACCAAAAAAAATTCAATTTGCAGCTTATGAGCAGATATACGCTCTTGTAAAGACAATCTGAGGATTATGAATTAAATTATTTTGGAACAAAAAATTGTCATGTCTTGAATTTAAAATAGTGTTAAAAAGTTTACCAATGGTACTAGTAATTGTTGTACCTCTATAGTTAGATGGGTCACCAGGATCATCAGATTCAAAAATTGGTGAAATATATAACCATCAGCCCATACCATTTGGTACACACTGTTCTTGAGGCATAAATTACCCATTTTATATAAGCAATATATCAGATATGACTGACAATGTTTAACATTTCATTTGATATCAAACCAGGTCTACATGCCTTGTCTGATTTTGAGCTCCAATAGCAGCAGAGATTTCTTTAAATAATTTGATTATGTAAATCATTAAAGATTGAAAAGTTTTCGTTGTCACTCAGTAGGGTTTCCAACTGTTTAAGCCGAGAATAGAATGAATTGTCACTTGCAGAGTGAAGATTACGAAAATGATGTGGCCCATGTATCTGAGTCAGGAGCAGCTTTCTTTTTTCTTTCCTGAATGCATTTATCAACTTCCAAAACTGCTTAGGGTTATCAGCTCTAAGAGTATCGAGTTTTTGTAACATGTAATTGATTTATAAATTCCTTATATATTTAACTTCTCTACATTTATTACAGATTCTATAGTATTAATAATATATCTGCCTTTAATAACAGGATCCTTAGGATACCTTGAATAATTTTTACCTAAAGATATAACATGTTTACGCATTATCAAAAGATCTCTATCATACAATTTTATTGGGGGGGGGGGGGGGGGGGGGGGTATGGCACCCTTATTCTTTTTTGGGATTACCAGGAAAACTTTGGCAGCAGGAAGACAAATATTACATAAATACCGTGCTTTTTTGTTTAAATGACTTCTGAAGAACAAGCGCTATCATTAATAAGAAAAGATGATATTTTCTGCTGGGAATCCGGTGACAAAAGTCCTAGCTGAAATTTAAGAGGATAATCATCAGTCTATCTAAAATTAACGGGAACAGCATGAAGATTATTCGACTGAGATTCTCTTAATTGATACTCAGCCAAAATTTCCAATGATAATTGTTGAAACAAACTCTGACACTCTAAATGTCCCCTTTCTAAGGACTCTTAGATCGAAAAAAAATAGATTTATACAAAAGCCCAGATAAAATACAACTGTTATACTCAGCTAAAGGCAGGCGATTCTATGCATAGTTCGACACTTAAACTCCTTTCACAAGGGTGTACGAGCTTGAAAATGTTCAAAAATTAGTTGGTTATGCTATAAAATTTTCAGACGGAATTTTTGTTGTTTTATTGAAAAATAAAAAATGAAAAACAACACCTTGACTAACGTTTATCCTGGACTCGAGCATGATCACTGAAGATACATTAGTTGTAGACTGAATGCGCATCTGGTGCAGAAAAAAATGATACCTTTAATGTTACTAGTACCAGTGGCGGATCCAAGGGGGGGGGGGGGTCCGGGGGTTGGACCCCCTTTTTTTTTCTTTCCGTTCAATGCATTTGAATGGGAGCATATAGTTGGACCCCCCCCCCTTTACTCTGGGTTGGGACCCCCCCTTTTTAAAATGGCTGGATCCGCCACTGAGTACCACTAGGTTGATGCCTCTGCTGGTGAACTGTTAGTCATGGAGGTTATCACCAGTCCAGTAGCCAGTGACTTCGGTACTGGCATGCATGAAAATGACTTATGTGATTTTATTTTATTATTAAATTCTGCTGTTACAAAATGTTAGAGATGATTTTGAATTAAGGAATATATCTCCCTCATGCAAAGCTCTGATTCCTTGCTCGGCTTTGGCTATACTTTTTTGAACCTTTTGGATTATTATAGCTCTTCGTTTTTTGAAAACGCTTTTGGTTTTCAACCTTTTGGATTAGTATAGCTCTTCATCTTTTGAATAAAATTTTGATTTTTAAGTATTTTGGCTTTAGCATCACTGTAGAGACATTTATTGTCGAAATGCACATCTGGTGCAGAAAAATTGGTTCTGACAATGTTAATATAGATGTTGAAGGCCGTACAGTGACATATGTGTCGTTTGGTATCTGGTGGAGTGTTGTCTCATTGGAATGAAATTATACCACATTTTCTTACTTCAAGTTATATCAAAAGTAGGATTTTTTTTGCTTGTTTTTCTTTCAAAGCCAATCCGTCCATCTCATCATCTAATCAAATTTCTTCAACACGCCTGCTTTCCTAGTATAGTTTACATGGCAGCAATGAAATGAAATCAAATAATCTTAATGGTGTGAATTCCGACATTTACAAAATACGAATACAGATTTGAAAGTAAAAAAGAACAAACATAACGAGACACATTTGGACAAAAAATTTAGATTTACATTATAGGGATGTTATTCATATCATTGATTCGAACAAGTTAGGGACGACATCTCAGTAAAGATCGATGTAGGATAAAAAAAAACTTAAATCAAAATAGTTGTGGGGGGGGGGGGGGGGGTGTCAACATTGCTGCAAGTTTTGTTAATCCAAAATCGATTTTACATATATCCATATAGGTAAATACAATTTTCCCAAATTAAGTTAAGAAGGGGGGGGGGGGGGGGGGTCAGTGAAAAAAACTATGTGAATTAAGTTTATATCCTACATTGAACTTTTGATGTCGTCCCTTAGTTCAATTAACTTTTACAAAAAGCTAAAATTCTTAATTTCATGATTTTGGCAATCAACTGAATCTGTTGAAACACTTACGTACAAATAGATCGTCGGGTTTAGCTATAAAATGTCCGAGTTATTTAAGTTTATAAATCTCAATGATAAATGCCTGCTGAAATTTCTGAATTTACACAATAGTTTTGTTTACCAATCTCAATGGGGTTTAATTCAAAGTCTGGAATTCTTTGGTACGGTTTTCAAATCTGTTCACATTGATATCCAAATGGTCAAAAATTGACTTGAACTGTTTGATTGCACCAAAAATTGTATAACTGGGGTTGTGTGATATGCTGAATCTCACAATTTATTTGGATTTATAGTTTGTTTACCCCGTTTTCAAGCTGGTTTCCATCAGGGTCCAAAATTAAACTTTGTTTGGTGTAAACAAGGATTGGATATGCAGAGTTTTTGTATAAGCTGAATCTAATGAATTTATGAAGATTTAGAATTTTAGGCCCGCTGTCATTTGGTTCACATTTAAGTCCAAGTGGTCCAATTTCATAAAAATAAAATATAATTCACCGGCATGGTTGCTTGATATGCTGAATCTAACCATGCATTTAAATTTTGGATATTGGACCATATAGAATGTGTCTCAAGGAAATATATTTGTATTATAATTATTAATGAGAAAGGTATATATGCTAGATATACTTACTGAAGGTGTGATGAGATGATAAAAGCTGTTAATTTTCTCCTCGATAATATTTATATACGCTTCTGTAACAAAGTAGATCGACAAATGTAGGTATTCCTATGGGCACTTATTGCACCCCTTTAATAGAAGACTTGTTTTTGTAGTTATGAAACAAAGTTTATAACCAAACTCAGTAGAGACCCGTCTAAATTGCATTTGATTGATGAATTCAACAACACTGACCATTATCTTGATGATATTTTTTCGTTTTTTCTGTATCTTTGTGCATTGCACAAGGTCATGCTTTTCTCTGACTGTTTATACTAAATCCATTGGATGTGCACGGATTGATAATTTAGTCTTAGTTTCATGATTATTTGATTAGTTGTTTTGGGCTTTGAACTAGCTATCAGTAACTGGGAGTACTCTCAGATCTGTACTTGTGTCTTTTTGTTATTGGGATGAACAAGTACCCAGTCACGTCCACTCTGTTTTTGTGAGATGTATTTCTATTTGTATCCATCTGATGAGTTGAGCCCTTTTCAACTTTTTATAGTTCTTTCTTATGTTGTTCTGTTACACCACAGTCCCAGGTTAGGGGAGGGTTGGGATCTCATTAAAACATGTTTAACCCCACCCACACTCTGTTACTTCTGTATACATGTGCCCGTCCTCAGTCAGGATTCTGGAATTCAGTGGTTGTCGTTTGTTACTGTGTTACATATTTGTTTTTCATTCATTTTTTCTACATTAAGGGGGCTCGCGGGTCTAAATCAAATTTTTTATTTAATATAGGATTTCGCTATATTTTTCTATAAATGAACTTTATCTTATACTTAATAGAAAATAAAATAAAAAAATGGGGTCACCGTTCATTTACGCTCATAATCTGCTTTCAAAAGAAGCATACGTTTTTGTTAATGTCCTTTTTTTCTGTTGAACTAATAGGAGAAAAAGCAGTTATATCAAAATAAAAAAGAACTAAATTACAGAAATCGCTAAAATTTTACAATTATTTAGTTTATGCAGCTTATTCGAAATTAACAATAAAAAATATAGGTCACCGACGAGTTAATAAAGATATTTCAATTTTAATACCAAAAAAATGGCATTTTTGCACCAAAGGGAGATAATTTGGAGCTTTTTCAATGATATCTACATTTTAAAAGTCACCAGGGGCCAACATCAATTAATTTTTTGGAATGATTTTTGTACCATATGATAAAGTAACAACTACTTAAGGTAATAAATAAAATCTGTAATGAAAAATAAATGTTTATTTTTTTCTGCAAATCTTGTACCCGCGAGCCTCCTTAATTAGGCTGTTAGTTTTCCTCGTTTGAATTGTTTTACATTTGTTATTTTGGGGCCTTTTCAAGCTGAAGAGCAGTATTGGCTTTGCTCATTGTTGAAGGCTGTACAGTGACCTATAGCTGTTAATTTCTGTCATTTGGTCTCTTGTGGAGAGTTGTCTCATTAGCATCATACCACATCTTTTTATAATCAGTAAGTAAATCACAAATTCTAAATTTATAAGTTCATAGACCACATTCATTGTGTGTCAGAAACATATTCTGTGTCTTATATTTGATCACAAACCAAATTCGACCTGTATCAATCTTAAATGATGCGTCCATATTTGCTCCAACTGGTCATGATGTACCAAGCGGCATGCTATGGAACATTTTATTTTAAAATAAAGCCAATCATATCAAACGTAGTAACCTTCAACGGACATATCCTGTTCCATTGTGCCATCATGCAAAACTTATAATGACGTCTGTAAACTGATAAAAGTCTCAAGGATGCTTTGTAAAATAGGTACTTCTCAAATAAAAATTATTATACTATTTTGTTTATTATAAAGCAAAATAAAATGTACAATAGTATCATGGATATATAAATAATGAAAACATATTTATACTGTAAATTCAAACAAAATTTAAAAGTATTTATTGCATGGTAATGTTAAACATTGGACAAAAAGAATAAATAATTGTTGTCATTTAAGGACATGTTCAAAATAAATCATGCTATCGAAATTAACAATATAATTTTATTTTTGTGAAATCTATACTGGTCTAGCAATTTTTATTAAAAAAAAAAAATGTATCAAAAATCTGTGAATTTTCAGTCATTGGAAAATAAATGGATAAACTGGAGTATACAGATATGTAGTTTCTTGCTGACTATCTTCTTTTGTTAAATATGTGATACAGTCGTCAAGTTGACAGTAGCATCTTGAAAAAAATGTTTTAATTCACAGGACGACAATTTAACTATAAAAAAATTGTCTACATTCACAGCTGAACAACTTAACATTAACAAAATTGTTGGTTGACAGGTTGACAAATTAACTTTTACAAATAATTGTCTCCCTACATAGGTCGACAAGTTTCCAGCTTTCAGGGTTAGTGGTAAGGTTAGGGTTAGGGCAGCAGCAAATGTAAGGATTATGATTAAGGATGTTTGCTTGTCATGTTTTGTCAGATTTTCGAAATCCTCTGGTTTTATCCATTAAAAAGTTTTGCTCATGGAACTCCATTTTTCTTTTTATAAATCTTTTACATGTATAATTATGAGCCATTTGTAAAAGTGTTATAAAATCTAATCTATTTTTAATAGTTTTTGAGAACTTTAACTGGTCAATGATAAAGCTATAAAAAATCAAGAGAGAACATTTTCCCGCCGAAATTCCAATGGCTAATATATAAACAAGCACATTGACCCCTATATTTTTTTTGCTATTTTGATTCCTTAATTAATCCCCTATCAATATGTACTAGTTTTATGAAAAGTTATTTATTTTAAAACTGAGCAGCAAACTTCCTTAAGGGTAAGAGTTAGGGTTAAAGTAAAGGATGATAGTGAGTTTGAGGGTCAAGGAAATGCTCTGTTAATGTGCAATTAGGTGCCCTTTATTTTGTTACTTAGTGTGATAAAAAAGAAAGATTATTTTAAGGGAGTTCGCTTCTCTGTTTCAAAATAATTAACTTTTCAAAAGACTAGTTTATATTGATAGGGGATTAATAAAGGAATCCCAAAGAGCAAAAAAAATACATAGGTCACCATGCTGGTTTTGATATATTAGCCATTGAAATTTTGGCGGGAAAATGTTCTCTCTCGACTTTTCATAGCTTTATCATTGACAAGTTTAAGTCCTCAAAAAACTATCAAACAACACATAAAATTTTATAAGACTAACTGACAGCTTATCATTATACATGTAAAAGAATTAAAAAAAGAACCGGATGCTCCGCAGGGCACAGCTTTATACGACTGCAGAGTTCGAACCCAGAACTGTTGGGGCAAGTATGAACACATTAACATTCAAGCATGATACAGCTCTGAATTTGGATTGTGATTGAATAGTTGACACAACATAGGTTTCTGACACAGAATGAATGTGGTCTAAGAACTTAAACTTAAAAACTTAAAAATTTTAAATTGGACATTTACCTATTATGGTCAAATATCCAAAATCTAAATACATGGTTAGATTCATATCAAAGAACCCCAAAAATTCAATTTTTTATGAAATCAAATAAAGTTCAATTTTGGACCCCGATTTGGACCAACTTGAAAACTGCGCCCATAATCAAAAATCTAAGTACATGTTTAGATTCAGCATATCAAAGAACCCCAAGAATTCAATTTTTTGTTGAAATCAAATAAAGTTTAATTTTGGACCCCGATTTGGACCAACTTGAAAACTGGGCCCATAATCAAAAATCTAAGTACATGTTAAGATTCAGCATATCAAAGAACCCCACGAATTCAATTTTTGTTAAAATCAAACTAAGTTTAATTTTTGACCCTTTGGACCTTAATGTAGACCAATTTGAAAACAGACCAAAAATTAATTAAGAATCTACATACACAGATGGATTTGGCATATCAAAGAACCCCAATTATTCAATTTTTGATGAAATCAAACAAAGTTTAATTTCGGATCCTTTGGGCCCCTAATTCCTAAACTGTTTGGACCAAAACTCCCCAAATCTATCCCAACCTTCCTTTTATGGTCATAAACCTTGTGTTTAAATTTCATAGATTTCTATTTACTTATACTAGTTATGGTGTGAAAACCAAACTTGCTTTTTTGGATCCCTTATTGGCCCCTAATTCCTAAACTGTTGGAACCAAAACTTCCAAAATCAATCCCAACCTTCCTTTTGTGTTCATAAACCTTGTGTTTAAATTTCATAGATTTCTATTTACTTATACTAAAGTTATTGTGCGAAAACCAAGAAAAATGCTTATTTGGATCCCTTTTTGGCCCCTAATTCCTAAACTGTTGGGACCAAAACTCCCAAAAATCAATCCCAACCTTCCTTTTGTGGTCATAAACCTTGTGTTTAAGTTTTATAGATTTCTCTTTACTTAAACTAAAGTTATAGTGTGAAAACCAATGTGTCTTTGGACAAAGACGATGAAGCCAACGTCATACCAATATACGACTGCAAGATTTTTTTGCAGTTGTATAAAAATGGGGTCACTGGGCTAAATTTGTTAAGGCATTTAAATGGATAAAACCTGAGGATTCCGAAAATCTGACCAAAGTTCCAAAACATGACAAGTGAGCTTCCTTAATATAGGCATCTGTTGACTTGTCAACCTGTCGACCCGTCTACCAGTCAACCATGAAAGACTATTTTATTCTATCAAATTGTCCACCATTACAATCATAATTTTCCATTTCATCAAATAATAATTATAAAATGATCAGTATTAATTAACTATTTTTATAACTATAATACAAGTTTTTATTTGCATAGGAATACATATCAAAAGCCGGAACTAAATATCTGTATACTACATTTGAGCCAAATAAATAACAGCATTAAAAACAACAATTTGTTAATTTACAGTAAATGGAAAAAATAACAGCATAAAAAAATGAATCATTTGGCTTTCAGAATTATCATTAAACAAAAAAGCAATATATATCTGGTCTGCATGATTGTTATTGTCCATTGGATTGACCACACAAGGGCACCTGTAAAAGAAATAAAATGATATTTCATTTCTTGACCATCCATAGTAATTTCAAGTAATGTTAAAATATATGAATTAGGTAATTTTTTAATTTTTGAGTTGTAATTTTTCTTTTAAATAGACAGATTTTGTTGTATATAAAAATACTTGTTTTCTATTCAAATTTATTGATTTACCAAAAAATATTGCAATAGAAATTGTGCAGCTGAATTTGTTATAAAATGGAAATTAGCCATTTTAATAAGCTAATTTTGATTTTCAAGGTGTTAACATCACTATTACCAATATTGAATTAATCATTTATTGAGTGTCAAACAAGAGCAGAAGCTATTAAATTGAAAATTTGAAAAATTGACATACATGATAAAATTATAATTATTCAGGATATTTGGATAATCTTTCATTGTTTGGTTCTAATTTTATGACTCTAACTTTGTTTTCTCCATATATTGAATGAAGAAATGAATTCTTTGGAAATTTGTATTGAAAGAAATACAAAAATGATTAAGAAGCAAAGTTTAATATAATTAAGACATCTTATCTATGTGACAGCACTTGACATTTCATTGCAAATAAATGTGAGGTTATCTCCCCTTTTCACGTATTCAAGATTCTTTAATATAATAAAAACAATGGTTCTCTTAATGATTCAGTTCATGGTTATTTGGTAAAAGTTTTAAAATGGTATAAAAGAAAGTAGTTAAAAAGGACTATAATCCTTCTGACCGTTAAAAACATCTGATTTACATCTATCAAGGCTGCAGTAGAAAATATAAATTTAATTGCAAATAATAAAGATTTATAGAAATTTAAACTGTCCATAAGATTACATCAATTAATTAAATTTGTATAAGGGTAGTAATTCCCTTTACCATCAGGCGTCAAACAGTCATTATTGGCTACTGTTAGCATCAAATTGATAGAAAAAAATATACTTCTCGTGATTTGTCAGAGGTCTCAAATAATGATCGTTACCGTTATTTTTTGGATAAAAAACACTTGATTCGTCAAAATTTGTTTGATATTTACATTATCTAAAACTTTACATTTTATTGCATGCTCCAAATTTTATGTCATTCAGTAAGAATTTTTACCATTATTGGTTATAAAGGTACCTCATTACCAGCCTCTTGTATGTGGACAAATAAATATATTCTCACCTCAAAAAGATCCAAATTCTACTCCAGCCAGTATCAAAAAGGACAAGCTGTGATGTTAACCTGTAATACAAAGTTGAATCAGTTATTTAAACACTTCAAAAAATCTACAGTGAATTAAATGATTTTCATTGTGATTGAGGAAAACTTGGATTTCTGTGGATATTTGATAGAAAGTTGGTCAATAGAAAATTGATACTTTGAACATTTAAGTTTGTGGTTCATAATTACTAAGAAATCCAGTGGATATTCAGTTTGAATCTTGATAATAGAAAAAAGTCAAAACAATTTCTGTTTCAAAGTTTGACAGTATCTTTACTATCTTGGACAATTATGTACCCCTTTCCTCTGGTACTGAATATCTCAATATAATTCAATCTTTATGATACCTGAATCATTATTAAATTGACATCAAACACTTTTAGATTAAAATAAAAGAATATAGTTCCAATGTCCCACTTGTTGCATTTATTTAATATTTTCATAGGGCTTAACTCTTTTTAAAAAAGTTGATTGTCCACCATTATAGAACTTGTCAGAGATATTATGCATTGCATGAGGGATAAAAATTTGGGTATATGTACCAATATGTTAGCAGTATCAGATCACCAGTTCTTACTTCCAACACCATGAAATAAGTTCTCACATCAGCCTATAAACAAATAATAAAAGCAATATACTTGAATGAAATATTTCTTTTACAGGTCAATCCAAACACTATAGATATCTTTCACAAAACAGTTTACTTATAACACATACTTTTTTTGGTTAAACAAATCCATTGTGCTTGTATTGATACAACTGATAAAGATTTCTTGTGTCCTCATTAACTTCATAGATCCATGAAATTATGTTGTGCAGTTTCAGAGGACTTGTAGTGAAACTGTTGCAACAGTATAGGCTAAAATTTTAAGTTCAGAAGGGCAAAACATAACTCCTAGAAAAAAAATTGAATCATAATTTCTTGTTAACATGCACACCTACATAGTATTGTGTATGTTCTACCTTGTTTTATGAAATTCTGTTGTGTGCTTTCAGAGGAGTTGCAATGACAAGAACAAGGTTGACGGACAGGACAGACAGGTCAAAAACATTATACCAAACGCAAATTCACATTTTACATTATTTACTTTAAAAGTCTGATCAATTGCCATTTCCAGTCTCAATCCTTATGGACAAACCCAAAGCTGATCTATAATGTTTAAACAAATAATCTGACCTACATATTCAGTTACAAACAAATTATTCTGGATTTATTTTTGGCAAATAGGATATGAATGATGTAAAAAACAAAATTTTGTCTTGCTTAAAAATCTAGTTTCATATAAAATCCATGGCTCCACCCCATGAAAATCAATTGATCTGTGAATATTATAATACTTCAGTTAAAAAAACATGATTTATTTATTTTTGTCTACTTTCTATATTAATTATTTATGTGCCTCGTACAAATCTAGTGTATAAAGCCAAAAGAACCACATTTTTTCCATTTATTCTTTTTGTCCCAGGTTAGTGCATTGTTGAGCATTCACAAACATGTTTAATCAGTGGGAGATCCAGTACTTTTATAAGGTGGGCCCACTGACTGACCTAAAAAAAAAGGGGGGGGGGGCCACTCCAGTCATGCTTCAGTGATCCCTATATAATCAACTTGTTTTTGGAGATATGAATGAAACACATTCAAATAAACATATTGTTTGCTGTCTTGTGTTCTTTCATGTACATTTTCATTTCTATAAAATCTATAAAAATTGTATGGCTTAAATAAACTTGCCTGATTTAGTTTATGGTTAAGCCTCGGACTTGGTTGAAGATCTCTCTAACCATCTTTCTTAGAGCTGATATTGATTTCAAGCTGTTTTGAAGTGCTTTTTCAACATTGGTTTTTATGATATCAAAATCCACTGTCCATTTAAATAACTGAAATGTCACAAAAATGTTTATTTCTTTCTTCACAATAATTTCTTTTTTCCAATCATGATGATTTATTGGATTGAATTATAATATTACGTATTAAGAACCAGATGTGGGTTAAAACAAATCTAATATTTTGAAAATTTGCAAAAATTGGTTGTAAACCACAATTTTTTCTACCCTTAAAAATTATCATCTAGAACGTTCCTTTCTAAGAGATGGATTGTAGTCCCCAGAAAATGAAGCAAATGCATTGGTATGCAACACAAGTATTATAAATACATAATAAAATGAAAACTCAAACAGTGCTGAAAATATTAGGATTGGTGCCTATGCAAAATGCAAATTTAGCGTTTTACTCGCAATCCAAATATTTCATGGCCTTCTCATAATCAATCTCAATTCTTGGTAGATGAGGTTGTCATGTTAGAGCACAGAATATGTCGTCTTAATCATTTAAGTTAGATTTCTTGAAGAAATACAACAACCAAAATGAAATGCAGGTGGATAAAAGGTCGGCTGATATGGGACCAAATGAAACAATGTTTGGAATGAAACAAAATTATTGACAGTTACCGGTAACGGAAATGAAAAAAATCCAGAAATCGTAAATTTAAAAAAAAAAAAAATCAGGGCGGGACAATTTCAGAAGGGCGGTCTGGGATGAAAATCTATCAATTAATTTTAATTGGCCTTAGGAGAAATAATATCAAACAGCTGCAACTCAAAATATTGACAATTCTATGTAAAGGGTTTCTAAAATTCTGTTTAACAGCTTTAGTTTTTGACCTTTTTTAACTGGACCAAATAAACTACTCAACATAAAGATTATGCTCCCAACTTATTATCCAATACCTTTTAAATATTTCATGCATGAATTATCCAATATCCTTTAAATATTTTATGCATAAAATATCAAATAATGAGTAGTTAACAGGGGTATTACCTCCCCTTAATTTCAACCTGCTATGAAATTTGCTAGGACTCAATACCACAACAACCGAAACACATCACTAATTATGATAGGCTTTTGTATGATACATTTAGTTAGTAACATGTGGGTGATATGAAATTAAAAATCAGAAATCAATTAATTTTGTCAATTGTCTAAATGTTTCAAGACTAGACAAAAAAAATGCACAGAAACATTGATTGATTGATCGATTGTTGGAGTTTTTACACCACTTTTGGGATATTTCGTGGTGACCAGTTTTTATTGGTGGAGGAAGCCGGAGTGCCAGGAGAAAACCACTGACCTTTGATAATGAAACTGGCAACCCTAAAGTCAATTAAGATTGGAGTCTAGTGCACCCACAAGAAGCAGGTTTGACCTCAGTGTTGAATAGCTAGTGATTACAGTAGTAACCACTCTGCCACCGAGGCCCCCACAGCAAAATTTAATCATTTAAAATAAATCATCTACCATTTCTTAAATTTGAAAGAATACTTGTATACAATACCTCTTCTATTCCGTCGTACTAACACTGATTGATAAATACTGCACTTAGATATGAAATAGTGCTACATACTCATATTATAGCCATAAAAAGATTGCGTCTTCTACAAATATAGAGACAGTGTCAATAAAATTGAAATTAATGTCAAATACATATAAAAAAAACACATTACAAAATATTTTGCAATAATTTTAAAATGACTCAAATAAAGAGGAAATAGTTTATGCTCTGAGAAAAATATGCTTTCTTTAAAAGACCAGAGTACAAAATGTATTCAAAACTAACAAATTTCTTCTTTTAAATATCAACAAACTTATGATGGGTATAGGAAGATGTGGTATGAGTGCCAATGAGACAACTCTCCATCAAAATAACAATTTATAAAAGTAAACCATTATAGGTCAAGGTATGGCCTTCAACACCGAGCCGTGGCTCACACCGAACAACAAGCTATAAAGGGCCTAAAAAATTACTATTGTAAAACCATTAAAACGGGAAAACCAACGATGGTTTGTATGGTAATTTAACACATTTCCTAACTGTTGTGGTTAACTTATTTTAATGATGAGCAAGTTATCTCCCTTAAAACATAGAAATGCTAAATATTAAACAAATAAATGGAGAAGGTGTCCCTCCATTCCCCTCCCCTTAATTAAAAGTAAAAATGAAATAGTTTAAACTTTGGATTTGAAGTTAATTTAAGAGTAGAATCTATTTTAAATTCTACGACTATACCAATAAAAAAAACCATTAACTAACCAAAAAGGTTTAACATTAAATATAAATTTCCTTAAAAATAATTAATTCAAACATAAACAGAAAGGACTAGTGACATTGCCTATTTTTTTCAAAAATAAATAAGATTACCAGCCTTTAACATGGATATTGGAGAAATTGTTGATAACAGTGAAACTTTAAAATTTCAAGCCTCACTTTTAAAACATAAACATTTTTTTCTTCAATTTTTAATTTTTATGATTGGTTATGTAGCATTTTCAACATACACAATGTTAAATAGGTTTTGATTCAAAATGTTATTTTAAACTTTATTTTGAAAACTATAAACAAAATAAAAAGCTTAATGCACTATAAAACGTTTAGATGACTTTACAGAGTTATCTCCCTGTAGTGTTAGGTACCACCTTAATGCACTATAATTTTTGGTCTTTTCAATCTCAATTACTATCAAATATCAAATGTATATCATTTCAAAATTACATAAAAAGATCCCTCTGAATAACACACACCATATCCCGAAAAACAAGATACCACTGAACTATCCATAGAACAAAAGCAAGAATCAAACAATAAAACCTGACCAATCAGAACTAGCTCAGAAAAAAACTATGTTATTTGTTAGTAAAGACTTTGTACTTGAAGCACAATGTAATTCTGAAATGATCATTTGATATTTGTTTTGTAAATAGCAAATTGTTTTCAAATTAAGATTAATATTCTGTTACAAAATTCTACTATTAAGGTGGTACATTTGACCTTCGAAACAGAGGTACTCCAAAAATAACCCCTGGTTTTCTGTAAATCTTAAATTAGTATACTATGGAGCACATAGATAGACAAGTGAATTTTGGCTCAAAATTGTTAAAATATATTTCTCTTTCACCAAAAGTTTCATTTCTGCAAATTTGTTGGTTAAATTAAGTAAACAATGACATCAAAAGCACTATTTTGTGTAAGAGTTAACTTACTTTTACATACATTCTAAATTTGAAGGAGTAATTTGTGGTCTAACACCTACATAACACTAAGGAGCTAAGCTTTTCAATGATAAAACAACAGTCTTTGTCTAACTGCTATATATCTTATGAAATTTTTCTGATAGTGTGTGGCTCAAGTTTTTTGAGACTTTCTGTTAGACTCCAGGTAAATAATTTGCCAAAATTTTATAAAATTAAAAGAGCAAATTATTATTCAATTATTATTAATTTTATTCAAGCTGTTTAAGTCAGTTTCAATTAATTAAAAGTTTATGCTGTTTTCAATTAATTAAAAGTTTATGCTGTTTTACAATCTATCACAATGCATTCAATATACCAAAAACTGAAAAAAAATCCAATATATTTGCTCTGTATTGATTTTAAATTTGAAATAAAACTGCAAATATGTCATCCTTTTGAAACCCCATTTCAACTTACCTAACTCATAAAGCCAACCAAACATATCTCTATTAAACTAGTTTACTTACATTGCCTTTATTTCTTCAAGTCTTTCACTGTAGGCTGCTAATCTTCTGTCCTCCTTGGTAGAATGCATGGGAAATAAAAGAAAGTCATTATTATTCAAATTAATGTACACAAATCAAAACATTTTTATACACAATTTTTTTTATTTAAACATTTTCTCATTGTTGAAGGACTGGTCTGTGAACTTGAATATGAAGAACAGCAATGAAATAAAAGGGTTTCTTTGTTGTAGACCAAGTAACTTTGACATTTTCCATCTCTTATTCTTCTGTTTTTTCCTGCTTCTTTAACAGGGACGTTAGAAAGAACCAATCGAGCGTATCTTTAGTTTGGCTGCATCATTTTTCCATGTGGACTGCTTCCCAAAAATGAAACCAGATAATCTCCAGAAAACTTCAGCATGACATCTCAAAGTCCCCTTCTACAGGCATGGGCAGGTAGCCTGTAGCTGTTGTAGGGCGCTAGCGAACATCCGAGGCCGCCCGTCCTCGCAATCTGCGACGTTGAACCATTCTCAACATCCATGACTGTCGTCCCATTTGGAGGTACCCAGCTACTTCGAGGAAACGCCACAAGCAGCAAAATCACTTAATCGTACTTACATTGCCTATATTTCTTCAAGTCTTTCACTGTACTGGCTGCTAATCTTCTGTCCTCCTTGGTAGAATGGGAAATAAAAGAAAGTCATTATTATTCAAATTAATGTACACAAATCAAAACATTTTTATACACAATTTTTTTTATTTAAACATTTTCTCATTGTTGAAGGACTGGTCTGTGAACTTGAATATGAAGAACAGCAATGAAATAAAAGGGTTTCTTTGTTGTAGACCAAGTAAATTTGACATTTTCCATCTCTTATTCTTCTGTTTTTTCCAGCTTCTTTAACAGGGACGTTAGAAAGAACCAATCGAGCGTATCTTTAGTTTGGCTGCATCATTTTTCCATGTGGACTGCTTCCCAAAAATGAAACCAGATAATCTCCAGAAAACTTCAGCATGACATCTCAAAGTCCCCTTCTACAGGCATGGGCAGGTAGCCTGTAGCTGTCGTAGGCCGCTAGCGAACATCCGAGGCCGCCCGTCCTCGCAATCTGCGACGTGGGCCATTCTCAACATCCATGACTGTCGTCCCATTTGGAGGTACCCAGCTACTTCGAGGAAACGCCACAAGCAGCAAAATCACTTAATCGTACTTACATTGCCTATATTTCTTCAAGTCTTTCACTGTACTGGCTGCTAATCTTCTGTCCTCCTTGGTAGAATGGGAAATAAAAGAAAGTCATTATTATTCAGATTAATGTACACAAATCAAAACATTTTTATACACAATTTTTTTTATTTAAACATTTTCTCATTGTTGAAGGACTGGTCTGTGAACTTGAATATGAAGAACAGCAATGAAATAAAAGGGTTTCTTTGTTGTAGACCAAGTAAATTTGACATTTTCCATCTCTTATTCTTCTGTTTTTTCCTGCTTCTTTAACAGGGACGTTAGAAAGAACCAATCGAGCGTATCTTTAGTTTGGCTGCATCATTTTTCCATGTGGACTGCTTCCCAAAAATGAAACCAGATAATCTCCAGAAAACTTCAGCATGACATCTCAAAGTCCCCTTCTACAGGCATGGGCAGGTAGCCTGTAGCTGTTGTAGGGCGCTAGCGAACATCCGAGGCCGCCCGTCCTCGCAATCTGCGACGTTGAACCATTCTCAACATCCATGACTGTCGTCCCATTTGGAGGTACCCAGCTACTTCGAGGAAACGCCACAAGCAGCAAAATCACTTAATCGTACTTACATTGCCTATATTTCTTCAAGTCTTTCACTGTACTGGCTGCTAATCTTCTGTCCTCCTTGGTAGAATGGGAAATAAAAGAAAGTCATTATTATTCAAATTAATGTACACAAATCAAAACATTTTTATACACAATTTTTTTTATTTAAACATTTTCTCATTGTTGAAGGACTGGTCTGTGAACTTGAATATGAAGAACAGCAATGAAATAAAAGGGTTTCTTTGTTGTAGACCAAGTAAATTTGACATTTTCCATCTCTTATTCTTCTGTTTTTTCCTGCTTCTTTAACAGGGACGTTAGAAAGAACCAATCGAGCGTATCTTTAGTTTGGCTGCATCATTTTTCCATGTGGACTGCTTCCCAAAAATGAAACCAGATAATCTCCAGAAAACTTCAGCATGACATCTCAAAGTCCCCTTCTACAGGCATGGGCAGGTAGCCTGTAGCTGTCGTAGGCCGCTAGCGAACATCCGAGGCCGCCCGTCCTCGCAATCTGCGACGTGGGCCATTCTCAACATCCATGACTGTCGTCCCATTTGGAGGTACCCAGCTACTTCGAGGAAACGCCACAAGCAGCAAAATCACTTAATCGTACTTACATTGCCTATATTTCTTCAAGTCTTTCACTGTACTGGCTGCTAATCTTCTGTCCTCCTTGGTAGAATGGGAAATAAAAGAAAGTCATTATTATTCAGATTAATGTACACAAATCAAAACATTTTTATACACAATTTTTTTTATTTAAACATTTTCTCATTGTTGAAGGACTGGTCTGTGAACTTGAATATGAAGAACAGCAATGAAATAAAAGGGTTTCTTTGTTGTAGACCAAGTAAATTTGACATTTTCCATCTCTTATTCTTCTGTTTTTTCCTGCTTCTTTAACAGGGACGTTAGAAAGAACCAATCGAGCGTATCTTTAGTTTGGCTGCATCATTTTTCCATGTGGACTGCTTCCCAAAAATGAAACCAGATAATCTCCAGAAAACTTCAGCATGACATCTCAAAGTCCCCTTCTACAGGCATGGGCAGGTAGCCTGTAGCTGTCGTAGGCCGCTAGCGAACATCCGAGGCCGCCCGTCCTCGCAATCTGCGACGTGGGCCATTCTCAACATCCATGACTGTCGTCCCATTTGGAGGTACCCAGCTACTTCGAGGAAACGCCACAAGCAGCAAAATCACTTAATCGTACTTACATTGCCTATATTTCTTCAAGTCTTTCACTGTACTGGCTGCTAATCTTCTGTCCTCCTTGGTAGAATGGGAAATAAAAGAAAGTCATTATCATTCAGATTAATGTACACAAATCAAAACATTTTTATACACAATTTTTTTTATTTAAACATTTTCTCATTGTTGAAGGACTGGTCTGTGAACTTGAATATGAAGAACAGCAATGAAATAAAAGGGTTTCTTTGTTGTAGACCAAGTAAATTTGACATTTTCCATCTCTTATTCTTCTGTTTTTTCCTGCTTCTTTAACAGGGACGTTAGAAAGAACCAATCGAGCGTATCTTTAGTTTGGCTGCATCATTTTTCCATGTGGACTGCTTCCCAAAAATGAAACCAGATAACCTCCAGAAAACTTCAGCATGACATCTCAAAGTCCCCTTCTACAGGCATGGGCAGGTAGCCTGTAGCTGTCGTAGGCCGCTAGCGAACATCCGAGGCCGCCCGTCCTCGCAATCTGCGACGTGGGCCATTCTCAACATCCATGACTGTCGTCCCATTTGGAGGTACCCAGCTACTTCGAGGAAACGCCACAAGCAGCAAAATCACTTAATCGTACTTACATTGCCTATATTTCTTCAAGTCTTTCACTGTACTGGCTGCTAATCTTCTGTCCTCCTTGGTAGAATGGGAAATAAAAGAAAGTCATTATCATTCAGATTAATGTACACAAATCAAAACATTTTTATACACAATTTTTTTTATTTAAACATTTTCTCATTGTTGAAGGACTGGTCTGTGAACTTGAATATGAAGAACAGCAATGAAATAAAAGGGTTTCTTTGTTGTAGACCAAGTAAATTTGACATTTTCCATCTCTTATTCTTCTGTTTTTTCCTGCTTCTTTAACAGGGACGTTAGAAAGAACCAATCGAGCGTATCTTTAGTTTGGCTGCATCATTTTTCCATGTGGACTGCTTCCCAAAAATGAAACCAGATAATCTCCAGAAAACTTCAGCATGACATCTCAAAGTCCCCTTCTACAGGCATGGGCAGGTAGCCTGTAGCTGTCGTAGGGCGCTAGCGAACATCCGAGGCCGCCCGTCCTCGCAATCTGCGACGTTGAACCATTCTCAACATCCATGACTGTCGTCCCATTTGGAGGTACCCAGCTACTTCGAGGAAACGCCACAAGCAGCAAAATCACTTAATCGTACTTACATTGCCTATATTTCTTCAAGTCTTTCACTGTAGGCTGCCAATCTTCTGTCCTCCTTGGTAGAATGGGAAATAAAAGAAAGTCATTATTATTCAAATTAATGTACACAAATCAAAACATTTTTATACACAATTTTTTTTATTTAAACATTTTCTCATTGTTGAAGGACTGGTCTGTGAACTTGAATATGAAGAACAGCAATGAAATAAAAGGGTTTCTTTGTTGTAGACCAAGTAAATTTGACATTTTCCATCTCTTATTCTTCTGTTTTTTCCTGCTTCTTTAACAGGGACGTTAGAAAGAACCAATCGAGCGTATCTTTAGTTTGGCTGCATCATTTTTCCATGTGGACTGCTTCCCAAAAATGAAACCAGATAATCTCCAGAAAACTTCAGCATGACATCTCAAAGTCCCCTTCTACAGGCATGGGCAGGTAGCCTGTAGCTGTCGTAGGCCGCTAGCGAACATCCGAGGCCGCCCGTCCTCGCAATCTGCGACGTGGGCCATTCTCAACATCCATGACTGTCGTCCCATTTGGAGGTACCCAGCTACTTCGAGGAAACGCCACAAGCAGCAAAATCACTTAATCGTACTTACATTGCCTATATTTCTTCAAGTCTTTCACTGTACTGGCTGCTAATCTTCTGTCCTCCTTGGTAGAATGGGAAATAAAAGAAAGTCATTATTATTCAGATTAATGTACACAAATCAAAACATTTTTATACACAATTTTTTTTATTTAAACATTTTCTCATTGTTGAAGGACTGGTCTGTGAACTTGAATATGAAGAACAGCAATGAAATAAAAGGGTTTCTTTGTTGTAGACCAAGTAAATTTGACATTTTCCATCTCTTATTCTTCTGTTTTTTCCTGCTTCTTTAACAGGGACGTTAGAAAGAACCAATCGAGCGTATCTTTAGTTTGGCTGCATCATTTTTCCATGTGGACTGCTTCCCAAAAATGAAACCAGATAATCTCCAGAAAACTTCAGCATGACATCTCAAAGTCCCCTTCTACAGGCATGGGCAGGTAGCCTGTAGCTGTCGTAGGCCGCTAGCGAACATCCGAGGCCGCCCGTCCTCGCAATCTGCGACGTGGGCCATTCTCAACATCCATGACTGTCGTCCCATTTGGAGGTACCCAGCTACTTCGAGGAAACGCCACAAGCAGCAAAATCACTTAATCGTACTTACATTGCCTATATTTCTTCAAGTCTTTCACTGTACTGGCTGCTAATCTTCTGTCCTCCTTGGTAGAATGGGAAATAAAAGAAAGTCATTATTATTCAGATTAATGTACACAAATCAAAACATTTTTATACACAATTTTTTTTATTTAAACATTTTCTCATTGTTGAAGGACTGGTCTGTGAACTTGAATATGAAGAACAGCAATGAAATAAAAGGGTTTCTTTGTTGTAGACCAAGTAAATTTGACATTTTCCATCTCTTATTCTTCTGTTTTTTCCTGCTTCTTTAACAGGGACGTTAGAAAGAACCAATCGAGCGTATCTTTAGTTTGGCTGCATCATTTTTCCATGTGGACTGCTTCCCAAAAATGAAACCAGATAATCTCCAGAAAACTTCAGCATGACATCTCAAAGTCCCCTTCTACAGGCATGGGCAGGTAGCCTGTAGCTGTCGTAGGCCGCTAGCGAACATCCGAGGCCGCCCGTCCTCGCAATCTGCGACGTGGGCCATTCTCAACATCCATGACTGTCGTCCCATTTGGAGGTACCCAGCTACTTCGAGGAAACGCCACAAGCAGCAAAATCACTTAATCGTACTTACATTGCCTATATTTCTTCAAGTCTTTCACTGTACTGGCTGCTAATCTTCTGTCCTCCTTGGTAGAATGGGAAATAAAAGAAAGTCATTATTATTCAGATTAATGTACACAAATCAAAACATTTTTATACACAATTTTTTTTATTTAAACATTTTCTCATTGTTGAAGGACTGGTCTGTGAACTTGAATATGAAGGACAGCAATGAAATAAAAGGGTTTCTTTGTTGTAGACCAAGTAAATTTGACATTTTCCATCTCTTATTCTTCTGTTTTTTCCTGCTTCTTTAACAGGGACGTTAGAAAGAACCAATCGAGCATATCTTTAGTTTGGCTGCATCATTTTTCCATGTGGACTGCTTCCCAAAAATGAAACCTGATAATCTCCAGAAAACTTCAGCATGACATCTCAAAGTCCCCTTCTACAGGCATGGGCAGGTAGCCTGTAGCTGTTGTAGGCCGCTAGCGAACATCCGAGGCCGCCCGTCCTCGCAATCTGCGACGTGGGCCATTCTCAACATCCATGACTGTCGTCCCATTTGGAGGTACCCAGCTACTTCGAGGAAACGCCACAAGCAGCAAAATCACTTAATCGTACTTACATTGCCTATATTTCTTCAAGTCTTTCACTGTACTGGCTGCTAATCTTCTGTCCTCCTTGGTAGAATGGGAAATAAAAGAAAGTCATTATTATTCAGATTAATGTACACAAATCAAAACATTTTTATACACAATTTTTTTTATTTAAACATTTTCTCATTGTTGAAGGACTGGTCTGTGAACTTGAATATGAAGGACAGCAATGAAATAAAAGGGTTTCTTTGTTGTAGACCAAGTAAATTTGACATTTTCCATCTCTTATTCTTCTGTTTTTTCCTGCTTCTTTAACAGGGACGTTAGAAAGAACCAATCGAGCGTATCTTTAGTTTGGCTGCATCATTTTTCCATGTGGACTGCTTCCCAAAAATGAAACCTGATAATCTCCAGAAAACTTCAGCATGACATCTCAAAGTCCCCTTCTACAGGCATGGGCAGGTAGCCTGTAGCTGTTGTAGGCCGCTAGCGAACATCCGAGGCCGCCCGTCCTCGCAATCTGCGACGTGGGCCATTCTCAACATCCATGACTGTCGTCCCATTTGGAGGTACCCAGCTACTTCGAGGAAACGCCACAAGCAGCAAAATCACTTAATCGTACTTACATTGCCTATATTTCTTCAAGTCTTTCACTGTACTGGCTGCTAATCTTCTGTCCTCCTTGGTAGAATGGGAAATAAAAGAAAGTCATTATTATTCAGATTAATGTACACAAATCAAAACATTTTTATACACAATTTTTTTTATTTAAACATTTTCTCATTGTTGAAGGACTGGTCTGTGAACTTGAATATGAAGGACAGCAATGAAATAAAAGGGTTTCTTTGTTGTAGACCAAGTAAATTTGACATTTTCCATCTCTTATTCTTCTGTTTTTTCCTGCTTCTTTAACAGGGACGTTAGAAAGAACCAATCGAGCGTATCTTTAGTTTGGCTGCATCATTTTTCCATGTGGACTGCTTCCCAAAAATGAAACCTGATAATCTCCAGAAAACTTCAGCATGACATCTCAAAGTCCCCTTCTACAGGCATGGGCAGGTAGCCTGTAGCTGTCGTAGGCCGCTAGCGAACATCCGAGGCCGCCCGTCCTCGCAATCTGCGACGTGGGCCATTCTCAACATCCATGACTGTCGTCCCATTTGGAGGTACCCAGCTACTTCGAGGAAACGCCACAAGCAGCAAAATCACTTAATCGTACTTACATTGCCTATATTTCTTCAAGTCTTTCACTGTACTGGCTGCTAATCTTCTGTCCTCCTTGGTAGAATGGGAAATAAAAGAAAGTCATTATCATTCAGATTAATGTACACAAATCAAAACATTTTTATACACAATTTTTTTTATTTAAACATTTTCTCATTGTTGAAGGACTGGTCTGTGAACTTGAATATGAAGAACAGCAATGAAATAAAAGGGTTTCTTTGTTGTAGACCAAGTAAATTTGACATTTTCCATCTCTTATTCTTCTGTTTTTTCCTGCTTCTTTAACAGGGACGTTAGAAAGAACCAATCGAGCGTATCTTTAGTTTGGCTGCATCATTTTTCCATGTGGACTGCTTCCCAAAAATGAAACCAGATAACCTCCAGAAAACTTCAGCATGACATCTCAAAGTCCCCTTCTACAGGCATGGGCAGGTAGCCTGTAGCTGTCGTAGGCCGCTAGCGAACATCCGAGGCCGCCCGTCCTCGCAATCTGCGACGTGGGCCATTCTCAACATCCATGACTGTCGTCCCATTTGGAGGTACCCAGCTACTTCGAGGAAACGCCACAAGCAGCAAAATCACTTAATCGTACTTACATTGCCTATATTTCTTCAAGTCTTTCACTGTACTGGCTGCTAATCTTCTGTCCTCCTTGGTAGAATGGGAAATAAAAGAAAGTCATTATCATTCAGATTAATGTACACAAATCAAAACATTTTTATACACAATTTTTTTTATTTAAACATTTTCTCATTGTTGAAGGACTGGTCTGTGAACTTGAATATGAAGAACAGCAATGAAATAAAAGGGTTTCTTTGTTGTAGACCAAGTAAATTTGACATTTTCCATCTCTTATTCTTCTGTTTTTTCCTGCTTCTTTAACAGGGACGTTAGAAAGAACCAATCGAGCGTATCTTTAGTTTGGCTGCATCATTTTTCCATGTGGACTGCTTCCCAAAAATGAAACCAGATAATCTCCAGAAAACTTCAGCATGACATCTCAAAGTCCCCTTCTACAGGCATGGGCAGGTAGCCTGTAGCTGTCGTAGGGCGCTAGCGAACATCCGAGGCCGCCCGTCCTCGCAATCTGCGACGTTGAACCATTCTCAACATCCATGACTGTCGTCCCATTTGGAGGTACCCAGCTACTTCGAGGAAACGCCACAAGCAGCAAAATCACTTAATCGTACTTACATTGCCTATATTTCTTCAAGTCTTTCACTGTAGGCTGCCAATCTTCTGTCCTCCTTGGTAGAATGGGAAATAAAAGAAAGTCATTATTATTCAAATTAATGTACACAAATCAAAACATTTTTATACACAATTTTTTTTATTTAAACATTTTCTCATTGTTGAAGGACTGGTCTGTGAACTTGAATATGAAGAACAGCAATGAAATAAAAGGGTTTCTTTGTTGTAGACCAAGTAAATTTGACATTTTCCATCTCTTATTCTTCTGTTTTTTCCTGCTTCTTTAACAGGGACGTTAGAAAGAACCAATCGAGCGTATCTTTAGTTTGGCTGCATCATTTTTCCATGTGGACTGCTTCCCAAAAATGAAACCAGATAATCTCCAGAAAACTTCAGCATGACATCTCAAAGTCCCCTTCTACAGGCATGGGCAGGTAGCCTGTAGCTGTCGTAGGCCGCTAGCGAACATCCGAGGCCGCCCGTCCTCGCAATCTGCGACGTGGGCCATTCTCAACATCCATGACTGTCGTCCCATTTGGAGGTACCCAGCTACTTCGAGGAAACGCCACAAGCAGCAAAATCACTTAATCGTACTTACATTGCCTATATTTCTTCAAGTCTTTCACTGTACTGGCTGCTAATCTTCTGTCCTCCTTGGTAGAATGGGAAATAAAAGAAAGTCATTATTATTCAGATTAATGTACACAAATCAAAACATTTTTATACACAATTTTTTTTATTTAAACATTTTCTCATTGTTGAAGGACTGGTCTGTGAACTTGAATATGAAGAACAGCAATGAAATAAAAGGGTTTCTTTGTTGTAGACCAAGTAAATTTGACATTTTCCATCTCTTATTCTTCTGTTTTTTCCTGCTTCTTTAACAGGGACGTTAGAAAGAACCAATCGAGCGTATCTTTAGTTTGGCTGCATCATTTTTCCATGTGGACTGCTTCCCAAAAATGAAACCAGATAATCTCCAGAAAACTTCAGCATGACATCTCAAAGTCCCCTTCTACAGGCATGGGCAGGTAGCCTGTAGCTGTCGTAGGCCGCTAGCGAACATCCGAGGCCGCCCGTCCTCGCAATCTGCGACGTGGGCCATTCTCAACATCCATGACTGTCGTCCCATTTGGAGGTACCCAGCTACTTCGAGGAAACGCCACAAGCAGCAAAATCACTTAATCGTACTTACATTGCCTATATTTCTTCAAGTCTTTCACTGTACTGGCTGCTAATCTTCTGTCCTCCTTGGTAGAATGGGAAATAAAAGAAAGTCATTATTATTCAGATTAATGTACACAAATCAAAACATTTTTATACACAATTTTTTTTATTTAAACATTTTCTCATTGTTGAAGGACTGGTCTGTGAACTTGAATATGAAGGACAGCAATGAAATAAAAGGGTTTCTTTGTTGTAGACCAAGTAAATTTGACATTTTCCATCTCTTATTCTTCTGTTTTTTCCTGCTTCTTTAACAGGGACGTTAGAAAGAACCAATCGAGCGTATCTTTAGTTTGGCTGCATCATTTTTCCATGTGGACTGCTTCCCAAAAATGAAACCTGATAATCTCCAGAAAACTTCAGCATGACATCTCAAAGTCCCCTTCTACAGGCATGGGCAGGTAGCCTGTAGCTGTCGTAGGCCGCTAGCGAACATCCGAGGCCGCCCGTCCTCGCAATCTGCGACGTGGGCCATTCTCAACATCCATGACTGTCGTCCCATTTGGAGGTACCCAGCTACTTCGAGGAAACGCCACAAGCAGCAAAATCACTTAATCGTACTTACATTGCCTATATTTCTTCAAGTCTTTCACTGTACTGGCTGCTAATCTTCTGTCCTCCTTGGTAGAATGGGAAATAAAAGAAAGTCATTATCATTCAGATTAATGTACACAAATCAAAACATTTTTATACACAATTTTTTTTATTTAAACATTTTCTCATTGTTGAAGGACTGGTCTGTGAACTTGAATATGAAGAACAGCAATGAAATAAAAGGGTTTCTTTGTTGTAGACCAAGTAAATTTGACATTTTCCATCTCTTATTCTTCTGTTTTTTCCTGCTTCTTTAACAGGGACGTTAGAAAGAACCAATCGAGCGTATCTTTAGTTTGGCTGCATCATTTTTCCATGTGGACTGCTTCCCAAAAATGAAACCAGATAACCTCCAGAAAACTTCAGCATGACATCTCAAAGTCCCCTTCTACAGGCATGGGCAGGTAGCCTGTAGCTGTCGTAGGCCGCTAGCGAACATCCGAGGCCGCCCGTCCTCGCAATCTGCGACGTGGGCCATTCTCAACATCCATGACTGTCGTCCCATTTGGAGGTACCCAGCTACTTCGAGGAAACGCCACAAGCAGCAAAATCACTTAATCGTACTTACATTGCCTATATTTCTTCAAGTCTTTCACTGTACTGGCTGCTAATCTTCTGTCCTCCTTGGTAGAATGGGAAATAAAAGAAAGTCATTATCATTCAGATTAATGTACACAAATCAAAACATTTTTATACACAATTTTTTTTATTTAAACATTTTCTCATTGTTGAAGGACTGGTCTGTGAACTTGAATATGAAGAACAGCAATGAAATAAAAGGGTTTCTTTGTTGTAGACCAAGTAAATTTGACATTTTCCATCTCTTATTCTTCTGTTTTTTCCTGCTTCTTTAACAGGGACGTTAGAAAGAACCAATCGAGCGTATCTTTAGTTTGGCTGCATCATTTTTCCATGTGGACTGCTTCCCAAAAATGAAACCTGATAATCTCCAGAAAACTTCAGCATGACATCTCAAAGTCCCCTTCTACAGGCATGGGCAGGTAGCCTGTAGCTGTCGTAGGCCGCTAGCGAACATCCGAGGCCGCCCGTCCTCGCAATCTGCGACGTGGGCCATTCTCAACATCCATGACTGTCGTCCCATTTGGAGGTACCCAGCTACTTCGAGGAAACGCCACAAGCAGCAAAATCACTTAATCGTACTTACATTGCCTATATTTCTTCAAGTCTTTCACTGTACTGGCTGCTAATCTTCTGTCCTCCTTGGTAGAATGGGAAATAAAAGAAAGTCATTATCATTCAGATTAATGTACACAAATCAAAACATTTTTATACACAATTTTTTTTATTTAAACATTTTCTCATTGTTGAAGGACTGGTCTGTGAACTTGAATATGAAGAACAGCAATGAAATAAAAGGGTTTCTTTGTTGTAGACCAAGTAAATTTGACATTTTCCATCTCTTATTCTTCTGTTTTTTCCTGCTTCTTTAACAGGGACGTTAGAAAGAACCAATCGAGCGTATCTTTAGTTTGGCTGCATCATTTTTCCATGTGGACTGCTTCCCAAAAATGAAACCAGATAATCTCCAGAAAACTTCAGCATGACATCTCAAAGTCCCCTTCTACAGGCATGGGCAGGTAGCCTGTAGCTGTCGTAGGGCGCTAGCGAACATCCGAGGCCGCCCGTCCTCGCAATCTGCGACGTTGAACCATTCTCAACATCCATGACTGTCGTCCCATTTGGAGGTACCCAGCTACTTCGAGGAAACGCCACAAGCAGCAAAATCACTTAATCGTACTTACATTGCCTATATTTCTTCAAGTCTTTCACTGTAGGCTGCCAATCTTCTGTCCTCCTTGGTAGAATGGGAAATAAAAGAAAGTCATTATTATTCAAATTAATGTACACAAATCAAAACATTTTTATACACAATTTTTTTTATTTAAACATTTTCTCATTGTTGAAGGACTGGTCTGTGAACTTGAATATGAAGAACAGCAATGAAATAAAAGGGTTTCTTTGTTGTAGACCAAGTAAATTTGACATTTTCCATCTCTTATTCTTCTGTTTTTTCCTGCTTCTTTAACAGGGACGTTAGAAAGAACCAATCGAGCGTATCTTTAGTTTGGCTGCATCATTTTTCCATGTGGACTGCTTCCCAAAAATGAAACCAGATAATCTCCAGAAAACTTCAGCATGACATCTCAAAGTCCCCTTCTACAGGCATGGGCAGGTAGCCTGTAGCTGTCGTAGGCCGCTAGCGAACATCCGAGGCCGCCCGTCCTCGCAATCTGCGACGTTGAACCATTCTCAACATCCATGACTGTCGTCCCATTTGGAGGTACCCAGCTACTTCGAGGAAACGCCACAAGCAGCAAAATCACTTAATCGTACTTACATTGCCTATATTTCTTCAAGTCTTTCACTGTAGGCTGCCAATCTTCTGTCCTCCTTGGTAGAATGGGAAATAAAAGAAAGTCATTATTATTCAAATTAATGTACACAAATCAAAACATTTTTATACACAATTTTTTTTATTTAAACATTTTCTCATTGTTGAAGGACTGGTCTGTGAACTTGAATATGAAGAACAGCAATGAAATAAAAGGGTTTCTTTGTTGTAGACCAAGTAAATTTGACATTTTCCATCTCTTATTCTTCTGTTTTTTCCTGCTTCTTTAACAGGGACGTTAGAAAGAACCAATCGAGCGTATCTTTAGTTTGGCTGCATCATTTTTCCATGTGGACTGCTTCCCAAAAATGAAACCAGATAATCTCCAGAAAACTTCAGCATGACATCTCAAAGTCCCCTTCTACAGGCATGGGCAGGTAGCCTGTAGCTGTCGTAGGCCGCTAGCGAACATCCGAGGCCGCCCGTCCTCGCAATCTGCGACGTGGGCCATTCTCAACATCCATGACTGTCGTCCCATTTGGAGGTACCCAGCTACTTCGAGGAAACGCCACAAGCAGCAAAATCACTTAATCGTACTTACATTGCCTATATTTCTTCAAGTCTTTCACTGTACTGGCTGCTAATCTTCTGTCCTCCTTGGTAGAATGGGAAATAAAAGAAAGTCATTATTATTCAGATTAATGTACACAAATCAAAACATTTTTATACACAATTTTTTTTATTTAAACATTTTCTCATTGTTGAAGGACTGGTCTGTGAACTTGAATATGAAGAACAGCAATGAAATAAAAGGGTTTCTTTGTTGTAGACCAAGTAAATTTGACATTTTCCATCTCTTATTCTTCTGTTTTTTCCTGCTTCTTTAACAGGGACGTTAGAAAGAACCAATCGAGCGTATCTTTAGTTTGGCTGCATCATTTTTCCATGTGGACTGCTTCCCAAAAATGAAACCAGATAATCTCCAGAAAACTTCAGCATGACATCTCAAAGTCCCCTTCTACAGGCATGGGCAGGTAGCCTGTAGCTGTCGTAGGCCGCTAGCGAACATCCGAGGCCGCCCGTCCTCGCAATCTGCGACGTGGGCCATTCTCAACATCCATGACTGTCGTCCCATTTGGAGGTACCCAGCTACTTCGAGGAAACGCCACAAGCAGCAAAATCACTTAATCGTACTTACATTGCCTATATTTCTTCAAGTCTTTCACTGTACTGGCTGCTAATCTTCTGTCCTCCTTGGTAGAATGGGAAATAAAAGAAAGTCATTATTATTCAGATTAATGTACACAAATCAAAACATTTTTATACACAATTTTTTTTATTTAAACATTTTCTCATTGTTGAAGGACTGGTCTGTGAACTTGAATATGAAGGACAGCAATGAAATAAAAGGGTTTCTTTGTTGTAGACCAAGTAAATTTGACATTTTCCATCTCTTATTCTTCTGTTTTTTCCTGCTTCTTTAACAGGGACGTTAGAAAGAACCAATCGAGCGTATCTTTAGTTTGGCTGCATCATTTTTCCATGTGGACTGCTTCCCAAAAATGAAACCTGATAATCTCCAGAAAACTTCAGCATGACATCTCAAAGTCCCCTTCTACAGGCATGGGCAGGTAGCCTGTAGCTGTTGTAGGCCGCTAGCGAACATCCGAGGCCGCCCGTCCTCGCAATCTGCGACGTGGGCCATTCTCAACATCCATGACTGTCGTCCCATTTGGAGGTACCCAGCTACTTCGAGGAAACGCCACAAGCAGCAAAATCACTTAATCGTACTTACATTGCCTATATTTCTTCAAGTCTTTCACTGTACTGGCTGCTAATCTTCTGTCCTCCTTGGTAGAATGGGAAATAAAAGAAAGTCATTATTATTCAGATTAATGTACACAAATCAAAACATTTTTATACACAATTTTTTTTATTTAAACATTTTCTCATTGTTGAAGGACTGGTCTGTGAACTTGAATATGAAGGACAGCAATGAAATAAAAGGGTTTCTTTGTTGTAGACCAAGTAAATTTGACATTTTCCATCTCTTATTCTTCTGTTTTTTCCTGCTTCTTTAACAGGGACGTTAGAAAGAACCAATCGAGCGTATCTTTAGTTTGGCTGCATCATTTTTCCATGTGGACTGCTTCCCAAAAATGAAACCTGATAATCTCCAGAAAACTTCAGCATGACATCTCAAAGTCCCCTTCTACAGGCATGGGCAGGTAGCCTGTAGCTGTTGTAGGCCGCTATTGAACATCCGAGGCCGCCCGTCCTCGCAATCTGCGACGTGGGCCATTCTCAACATCCATGACTGTCGTCCCATTTGGAGGTACCCAGCTACTTCGAGGAAACGCCACAAGCAGCAAAATCACTTAATCGTACTTACATTGCCTATATTTCTTCAAGTCTTTCACTGTACTGGCTGCTAATCTTCTGTCCTCCTTGGTAGAATGGGAAATAAAAGAAAGTCATTATTATTCAGATTAATGTACACAAATCAAAACATTTTTATACACAATTTTTTTTATTTAAACATTTTCTCATTGTTGAAGGACTGGTCTGTGAACTTGAATATGAAGGACAGCAATGAAATAAAAGGGTTTCTTTGTTGTAGACCAAGTAAATTTGACATTTTCCATCTCTTATTCTTCTGTTTTTTCCTGCTTCTTTAACAGGGACGTTAGAAAGAACCAATCGAGCGTATCTTTAGTTTGGCTGCATCATTTTTCCATGTGGACTGCTTCCCAAAAATGAAACCTGATAATCTCCAGAAAACTTCAGCATGACATCTCAAAGTCCCCTTCTACAGGCATGGGCAGGTAGCCTGTAGCTGTCGTAGGCCGCTAGCGAACATCCGAGGCCGCCCGTCCTCGCAATCTGCGACATGGGCCATTCTCAACATCCATGACTGTCGTCCCATTTGGAGGTACCCAGCTACTTCGAGGAAACGCCACAAGCAGCAAAATCACTTAATCGTACTTACATTGCCTATATTTCTTCAAGTCTTTCACTGTACTGGCTGCTAATCTTCTGTCCTCCTTGGTAGAATGGGAAATAAAAGAAAGTCATTATCATTCAGATTAATGTACACAAATCAAAACATTTTTATACACAATTTTTTTTATTTAAACATTTTCTCATTGTTGAAGGACTGGTCTGTGAACTTGAATATGAAGAACAGCAATGAAATAAAAGGGTTTCTTTGTTGTAGACCAAGTAAATTTGACATTTTCCATCTCTTATTCTTCTGTTTTTTCCTGCTTCTTTAACAGGGACGTTAGAAAGAACCAATCGAGCGTATCTTTAGTTTGGCTGCATCATTTTTCCATGTGGACTGCTTCCCAAAAATGAAACCAGATAACCTCCAGAAAACTTCAGCATGACATCTCAAAGTCCCCTTCTACAGGCATGGGCAGGTAGCCTGTAGCTGTCGTAGGCCGCTAGCGAACATCCGAGGCCGCCCGTCCTCGCAATCTGCGACGTGGGCCATTCTCAACATCCATGACTGTCGTCCCATTTGGAGGTACCCAGCTACTTCGAGGAAACGCCACAAGCAGCAAAATCACTTAATCGTACTTACATTGCCTATATTTCTTCAAGTCTTTCACTGTACTGGCTGCTAATCTTCTGTCCTCCTTGGTAGAATGGGAAATAAAAGAAAGTCATTATCATTCAGATTAATGTACACAAATCAAAACATTTTTATACACAATTTTTTTTATTTAAACATTTTCTCATTGTTGAAGGACTGGTCTGTGAACTTGAATATGAAGAACAGCAATGAAATAAAAGGGTTTCTTTGTTGTAGACCAAGTAAATTTGACATTTTCCATCTCTTATTCTTCTGTTTTTTCCTGCTTCTTTAACAGGGACGTTAGAAAGAACCAATCGAGCGTATCTTTAGTTTGGCTGCATCATTTTTCCATGTGGACTGCTTCCCAAAAATGAAACCAGATAATCTCCAGAAAACTTCAGCATGACATCTCAAAGTCCCCTTCTACAGGCATGGGCAGGTAGCCTGTAGCTGTCGTAGGGCGCTAGCGAACATCCGAGGCCGCCCGTCCTCGCAATCTGCGACGTTGAACCATTCTCAACATCCATGACTGTCGTCCCATTTGGAGGTACCCAGCTACTTCGAGGAAACGCCACAAGCAGCAAAATCACTTAATCGTACTTACATTGCCTATATTTCTTCAAGTCTTTCACTGTAGGCTGCCAATCTTCTGTCCTCCTTGGTAGAATGGGAAATAAAAGAAAGTCATTATTATTCAAATTAATGTACACAAATCAAAACATTTTTATACACAATTTTTTTTATTTAAACATTTTCTCATTGTTGAAGGACTGGTCTGTGAACTTGAATATGAAGAACAGCAATGAAATAAAAGGGTTTCTTTGTTGTAGACCAAGTAAATTTGACATTTTCCATCTCTTATTCTTCTGTTTTTTCCTGCTTCTTTAACAGGGACGTTAGAAAGAACCAATCGAGCGTATCTTTAGTTTGGCTGCATCATTTTTCCATGTGGACTGCTTCCCAAAAATGAAACCAGATAATCTCCAGAAAACTTCAGCATGACATCTCAAAGTCCCCTTCTACAGGCATGGGCAGGTAGCCTGTAGCTGTCGTAGGCCGCTAGCGAACATCCGAGGCCGCCCGTCCTCGCAATCTGCGACGTGGGCCATTCTCAACATCCATGACTGTCGTCCCATTTGGAGGTACCCAGCTACTTCGAGGAAACGCCACAAGCAGCAAAATCACTTAATCGTACTTATATTTCTTCAAGTCTTTCACTGTACTGGCTGCTAATCTTCTGTCCTCCTTGGTAGAATGGGAAATAAAAGAAAGTCATTATTATTCAGATTAATGTACACAAATCAAAACATTTTTATACACAATTTTTTTTATTTAAACATTTTCTCATTGTTGAAGGACTGGTCTGTGAACTTGAATATGAAGAACAGCAATGAAATAAAAGGGTTTCTTTGTTGTAGACCAAGTAAATTTGACATTTTCCATCTCTTATTCTTCTGTTTTTTCCTGCTTCTTTAACAGGGACGTTAGAAAGAACCAATCGAGCGTATCTTTAGTTTGGCTGCATCATTTTTCCATGTGGACTGCTTCCCAAAAATGAAACCAGATAATCTCCAGAAAACTTCAGCATGACATCTCAAAGTCCCCTTCTACAGGCATGGGCAGGTAGCCTGTAGCTGTCGTAGGCCGCTAGCGAACATCCGAGGCCGCCCGTCCTCGCAATCTGCGACGTGGGCCATTCTCAACATCCATGACTGTCGTCCCATTTGGAGGTACCCAGCTACTTCGAGGAAACGCCACAAGCAGCAAAATCACTTAATCGTACTTACATTGCCTATATTTCTTCAAGTCTTTCACTGTACTGGCTGCTAATCTTCTGTCCTCCTTGGTAGAATGGGAAATAAAAGAAAGTCATTATTATTCAGATTAATGTACACAAATCAAAACATTTTTATACACAATTTTTTTTATTTAAACATTTTCTCATTGTTGAAGGACTGGTCTGTGAACTTGAATATGAAGAACAGCAATGAAATAAAAGGGTTTCTTTGTTGTAGACCAAGTAAATTTGACATTTTCCATCTCTTATTCTTCTGTTTTTTCCTGCTTCTTTAACAGGGACGTTAGAAAGAACCAATCGAGCGTATCTTTAGTTTGGCTGCATCATTTTTCCATGTGGACTGCTTCCCAAAAATGAAACCAGATAATCTCCAGAAAACTTCAGCATGACATCTCAAAGTCCCCTTCTACAGGCATGGGCAGGTAGCCTGTAGCTGTCGTAGGCCGCTAGCGAACATCCGAGGCCGCCCGTCCTCGCAATCTGCGACGTGGGCCATTCTCAACATCCATGACTGTCGTCCCATTTGGAGGTACCCAGCTACTTCGAGGAAACGCCACAAGCAGCAAAATCACTTAATCGTACTTACATTGCCTATATTTCTTCAAGTCTTTCACTGTACTGGCTGCTAATCTTCTGTCCTCCTTGGTAGAATGGGAAATAAAAGAAAGTCATTATCATTCAGATTAATGTACACAAATCAAAACATTTTTATACACAATTTTTTTTATTTAAACATTTTCTCATTGTTGAAGGACTGGTCTGTGAACTTGAATATGAAGAACAGCAATGAAATAAAAGGGTTTCTTTGTTGTAGACCAAGTAAATTTGACATTTTCCATCTCTTATTCTTCTGTTTTTTCCTGCTTCTTTAACAGGGACGTTAGAAAGAACCAATCGAGCGTATCTTTAGTTTGGCTGCATCATTTTTCCATGTGGACTGCTTCCCAAAAATGAAACCAGATAACCTCCAGAAAACTTCAGCATGACATCTCAAAGTCCCCTTCTACAGGCATGGGCAGGTAGCCTGTAGCTGTCGTAGGCCGCTAGCGAACATCCGAGGCCGCCCGTCCTCGCAATCTGCGACGTGGGCCATTCTCAACATCCATGACTGTCGTCCCATTTGGAGGTACCCAGCTACTTCGAGGAAACGCCACAAGCAGCAAAATCACTTAATCGTACTTACATTGCCTATATTTCTTCAAGTCTTTCACTGTACTGGCTGCTAATCTTCTGTCCTCCTTGGTAGAATGGGAAATAAAAGAAAGTCATTATCATTCAGATTAATGTACACAAATCAAAACATTTTTATACACAATTTTTTTTATTTAAACATTTTCTCATTGTTGAAGGACTGGTCTGTGAACTTGAATATGAAGAACAGCAATGAAATAAAAGGGTTTCTTTGTTGTAGACCAAGTAAATTTGACATTTTCCATCTCTTATTCTTCTGTTTTTTCCTGCTTCTTTAACAGGGACGTTAGAAAGAACCAATCGAGCGTATCTTTAGTTTGGCTGCATCATTTTTCCATGTGGACTGCTTCCCAAAAATGAAACCTGATAATCTCCAGAAAACTTCAGCATGACATCTCAAAGTCCCCTTCTACAGGCATGGGCAGGTAGCCTGTAGCTGTCGTAGGCCGCTAGCGAACATCCGAGGCCGCCCGTCCTCGCAATCTGCGACGTGGGCCATTCTCAACATCCATGACTGTCGTCCCATTTGGAGGTACCCAGCTACTTCGAGGAAACGCCACAAGCAGCAAAATCACTTAATCGTACTTACATTGCCTATATTTCTTCAAGTCTTTCACTGTACTGGCTGCTAATCTTCTGTCCTCCTTGGTAGAATGGGAAATAAAAGAAAGTCATTATCATTCAGATTAATGTACACAAATCAAAACATTTTTATACACAATTTTTTTTATTTAAACATTTTCTCATTGTTGAAGGACTGGTCTGTGAACTTGAATATGAAGAACAGCAATGAAATAAAAGGGTTTCTTTGTTGTAGACCAAGTAAATTTGACATTTTCCATCTCTTATTCTTCTGTTTTTTCCTGCTTCTTTAACAGGGACGTTAGAAAGAACCAATCGAGCGTATCTTTAGTTTGGCTGCATCATTTTTCCATGTGGACTGCTTCCCAAAAATGAAACCAGATAATCTCCAGAAAACTTCAGCATGACATCTCAAAGTCCCCTTCTACAGGCATGGGCAGGTAGCCTGTAGCTGTCGTAGGGCGCTAGCGAACATCCGAGGCCGCCCGTCCTCGCAATCTGCGACGTTGAACCATTCTCAACATCCATGACTGTCGTCCCATTTGGAGGTACCCAGCTACTTCGAGGAAACGCCACAAGCAGCAAAATCACTTAATCGTACTTACATTGCCTATATTTCTTCAAGTCTTTCACTGTAGGCTGCCAATCTTCTGTCCTCCTTGGTAGAATGGGAAATAAAAGAAAGTCATTATTATTCAAATTAATGTACACAAATCAAAACATTTTTATACACAATTTTTTTTATTTAAACATTTTCTCATTGTTGAAGGACTGGTCTGTGAACTTGAATATGAAGAACAGCAATGAAATAAAAGGGTTTCTTTGTTGTAGACCAAGTAAATTTGACATTTTCCATCTCTTATTCTTCTGTTTTTTCCTGCTTCTTTAACAGGGACGTTAGAAAGAACCAATCGAGCGTATCTTTAGTTTGGCTGCATCATTTTTCCATGTGGACTGCTTCCCAAAAATGAAACCAGATAATCTCCAGAAAACTTCAGCATGACATCTCAAAGTCCCCTTCTACAGGCATGGGCAGGTAGCCTGTAGCTGTCGTAGGCCGCTAGCGAACATCCGAGGCCGCCCGTCCTCGCAATCTGCGACGTTGAACCATTCTCAACATCCATGACTGTCGTCCCATTTGGAGGTACCCAGCTACTTCGAGGAAACGCCACAAGCAGCAAAATCACTTAATCGTACTTACATTGCCTATATTTCTTCAAGTCTTTCACTGTAGGCTGCCAATCTTCTGTCCTCCTTGGTAGAATGGGAAATAAAAGAAAGTCATTATTATTCAAATTAATGTACACAAATCAAAACATTTTTATACACAATTTTTTTTATTTAAACATTTTCTCATTGTTGAAGGACTGGTCTGTGAACTTGAATATGAAGAACAGCAATGAAATAAAAGGGTTTCTTTGTTGTAGACCAAGTAAATTTGACATTTTCCATCTCTTATTCTTCTGTTTTTTCCTGCTTCTTTAACAGGGACGTTAGAAAGAACCAATCGAGCGTATCTTTAGTTTGGCTGCATCATTTTTCCATGTGGACTGCTTCCCAAAAATGAAACCAGATAATCTCCAGAAAACTTCAGCATGACATCTCAAAGTCCCCTTCTACAGGCATGGGCAGGTAGCCTGTAGCTGTCGTAGGCCGCTAGCGAACATCCGAGGCCGCCCGTCCTCGCAATCTGCGACGTGGGCCATTCTCAACATCCATGACTGTCGTCCCATTTGGAGGTACCCAGCTACTTCGAGGAAACGCCACAAGCAGCAAAATCACTTAATCGTACTTACATTGCCTATATTTCTTCAAGTCTTTCACTGTACTGGCTGCTAATCTTCTGTCCTCCTTGGTAGAATGGGAAATAAAAGAAAGTCATTATTATTCAGATTAATGTACACAAATCAAAACATTTTTATACACAATTTTTTTTATTTAAACATTTTCTCATTGTTGAAGGACTGGTCTGTGAACTTGAATATGAAGAACAGCAATGAAATAAAAGGGTTTCTTTGTTGTAGACCAAGTAAATTTGACATTTTCCATCTCTTATTCTTCTGTTTTTTCCTGCTTCTTTAACAGGGACGTTAGAAAGAACCAATCGAGCGTATCTTTAGTTTGGCTGCATCATTTTTCCATGTGGACTGCTTCCCAAAAATGAAACCAGATAATCTCCAGAAAACTTCAGCATGACATCTCAAAGTCCCCTTCTACAGGCATGGGCAGGTAGCCTGTAGCTGTCGTAGGCCGCTAGCGAACATCCGAGGCCGCCCGTCCTCGCAATCTGCGACGTGGGCCATTCTCAACATCCATGACTGTCGTCCCATTTGGAGGTACCCAGCTACTTCGAGGAAACGCCACAAGCAGCAAAATCACTTAATCGTACTTACATTGCCTATATTTCTTCAAGTCTTTCACTGTACTGGCTGCTAATCTTCTGTCCTCCTTGGTAGAATGGGAAATAAAAGAAAGTCATTATCATTCAGATTAATGTACACAAATCAAAACATTTTTATACACAATTTTTTTTATTTAAACATTTTCTCATTGTTGAAGGACTGGTCTGTGAACTTGAATATGAAGAACAGCAATGAAATAAAAGGGTTTCTTTGTTGTAGACCAAGTAAATTTGACATTTTCCATCTCTTATTCTTCTGTTTTTTCCTGCTTCTTTAACAGGGACGTTAGAAAGAACCAATCGAGCGTATCTTTAGTTTGGCTGCATCATTTTTCCATGTGGACTGCTTCCCAAAAATGAAACCAGATAACCTCCAGAAAACTTCAGCATGACATCTCAAAGTCCCCTTCTACAGGCATGGGCAGGTAGCCTGTAGCTGTCGTAGGCCGCTAGCGAACATCCGAGGCCGCCCGTCCTCGCAATCTGCGACGTGGGCCATTCTCAACATCCATGACTGTCGTCCCATTTGGAGGTACCCAGCTACTTCGAGGAAACGCCACAAGCAGCAAAATCACTTAATCGTACTTACATTGCCTATATTTCTTCAAGTCTTTCACTGTACTGGCTGCTAATCTTCTGTCCTCCTTGGTAGAATGGGAAATAAAAGAAAGTCATTATCATTCAGATTAATGTACACAAATCAAAACATTTTTATACACAATTTTTTTTATTTAAACATTTTCTCATTGTTGAAGGACTGGTCTGTGAACTTGAATATGAAGAACAGCAATGAAATAAAAGGGTTTCTTTGTTGTAGACCAAGTAAATTTGACATTTTCCATCTCTTATTCTTCTGTTTTTTCCTGCTTCTTTAACAGGGACGTTAGAAAGAACCAATCGAGCATATCTTTAGTTTGGCTGCATCATTTTTCCATGTGGACTGCTTCCCAAAAATGAAACCAGATAATCTCCAGAAAACTTCAGCATGACATCTCAAAGTCCCCTTCTACAGGCATGGGCAGGTAGCCTGTAGCTGTCGTAGGGCGCTAGCGAACATCCGAGGCCGCCCGTCCTCGCAATCTGCGACGTTGAACCATTCTCAACATCCATGACTGTCGTCCCATTTGGAGGTACCCAGCTACTTCGAGGAAACGCCACAAGCAGCAAAATCACTTAATCGTACTTACATTGCCTATATTTCTTCAAGTCTTTCACTGTAGGCTGCCAATCTTCTGTCCTCCTTGGTAGAATGGGAAATAAAAGAAAGTCATTATTATTCAAATTAATGTACACAAATCAAAACATTTTTATACACAATTTTTTTTATTTAAACATTTTCTCATTGTTGAAGGACTGGTCTGTGAACTTGAATATGAAGAACAGCAATGAAATAAAAGGGTTTCTTTGTTGTAGACCAAGTAAATTTGACATTTTCCATCTCTTATTCTTCTGTTTTTTCCTGCTTCTTTAACAGGGACGTTAGAAAGAACCAATCGAGCGTATCTTTAGTTTGGCTGCATCATTTTTCCATGTGGACTGCTTCCCAAAAATGAAACCAGATAATCTCCAGAAAACTTCAGCATGACATCTCAAAGTCCCCTTCTACAGGCATGGGCAGGTAGCCTGTAGCTGTCGTAGGCCGCTAGCGAACATCCGAGGCCGCCCGTCCTCGCAATCTGCGACGTGGGCCATTCTCAACATCCATGACTGTCGTCCCATTTGGAGGTACCCAGCTACTTCGAGGAAACGCCACAAGCAGCAAAATCACTTAATCGTACTTACATTGCCTATATTTCTTCAAGTCTTTCACTGTACTGGCTGCTAATCTTCTGTCCTCCTTGGTAGAATGGGAAATAAAAGAAAGTCATTATTATTCAGATTAATGTACACAAATCAAAACATTTTTATACACAATTTTTTTTATTTAAACATTTTCTCATTGTTGAAGGACTGGTCTGTGAACTTGAATATGAAGAACAGCAATGAAATAAAAGGGTTTCTTTGTTGTAGACCAAGTAAATTTGACATTTTCCATCTCTTATTCTTCTGTTTTTTCCTGCTTCTTTAACAGGGACGTTAGAAAGAACCAATCGAGTGATCTTTAGTTTGGCTGCATCATTTTTCCATGTGGACTGCTTCCCAAAAATGAAACCAGATAACCTCCAGAAAACTTCAGCATGACATCTCAAAGTCCCCTTCTACAGGCATGGGCAGGTAGCCTGTAGCTGTCGTAGGCCGCTAGCGAACATCCGAGGCCGCCCGTCCTCGCAATCTGCGACGTGGGCCATTCTCAACATCCATGACTGTCGTCCCATTTGGAGGTACCCAGCTACTTCGAGGAAACGCCACAAGCAGCAAAATCACTTAATCGTACTTACATTGCCTATATTTCTTCAAGTCTTTCACTGTACTGGCTGCTAATCTTCTGTCCTCCTTGGTAGAATGGGAAATAAAAGAAAGTCATTATCATTCAGATTAATGTACACAAATCAAAACATTTTTATACACAATTTTTTTTATTTAAACATTTTCTCATTGTTGAAGGACTGGTCTGTGAACTTGAATATGAAGAACAGCAATGAAATAAAAGGGTTTCTTTGTTGTAGACCAAGTAAATTTGACATTTTCCATCTCTTATTCTTCTGTTTTTTCCTGCTTCTTTAACAGGGACGTTAGAAAGAACCAATCGAGCGTATCTTTAGTTTGGCTGCATCATTTTTCCATGTGGACTGCTTCCCAAAAATGAAACCAGATAATCTCCAGAAAACTTCAGCATGACATCTCAAAGTCCCCTTCTACAGGCATGGGCAGGTAGCCTGTAGCTGTCGTAGGCCGCTAGCGAACATCCGAGGCCGCCCGTCCTCGCAATCTGCGACGTGGGCCATTCTCAACATCCATGACTGTCGTCCCATTTGGAGGTACCCAGCTACTTCGAGGAAACGCCACAAGCAGCAAAATCACTTAATCGTACTTACATTGCCTATATTTCTTCAAGTCTTTCACTGTACTGGCTGCTAATCTTCTGTCCTCCTTGGTAGAATGGGAAATAAAAGAAAGTCATTATTATTCAGATTAATGTACACAAATCAAAACATTTTTATACACAATTTTTTTTATTTAAACATTTTCTCATTGTTGAAGGACTGGTCTGTGAACTTGAATATGAAGGACAGCAATGAAATAAAAGGGTTTCTTTGTTGTAGACCAAGTAAATTTGACATTTTCCATCTCTTATTCTTCTGTTTTTTCCTGCTTCTTTAACAGGGACGTTAGAAAGAACCAATCGAGCGTATCTTTAGTTTGGCTGCATCATTTTTCCATGTGGACTGCTTCCCAAAAATGAAACCTGATAATCTCCAGAAAACTTCAGCATGACATCTCAAAGTCCCCTTCTACAGGCATGGGCAGGTAGCCTGTAGCTGTCGTAGGCCGCTAGCGAACATCCGAGGCCGCCCGTCCTCGCAATCTGCGACGTGGGCCATTCTCAACATCCATGACTGTCGTCCCATTTGGAGGTACCCAGCTACTTCGAGGAAACGCCACAAGCAGCAAAATCACTTAATCGTACTTACATTGCCTATATTTCTTCAAGTCTTTCACTGTACTGGCTGCTAATCTTCTGTCCTCCTTGGTAGAATGGGAAATAAAAGAAAGTCATTATCATTCAGATTAATGTACACAAATCAAAACATTTTTATACACAATTTTTTTTATTTAAACATTTTCTCATTGTTGAAGGACTGGTCTGTGAACTTGAATATGAAGAACAGCAATGAAATAAAAGGGTTTCTTTGTTGTAGACCAAGTAAATTTGACATTTTCCATCTCTTATTCTTCTGTTTTTTCCTGCTTCTTTAACAGGGACGTTAGAAAGAACCAATCGAGCGTATCTTTAGTTTGGCTGCATCATTTTTCCATGTGGACTGCTTCCCAAAAATGAAACCAGATAACCTCCAGAAAACTTCAGCATGACATCTCAAAGTCCCCTTCTACAGGCATGGGCAGGTAGCCTGTAGCTGTCGTAGGCCGCTAGCGAACATCCGAGGCCGCCCGTCCTCGCAATCTGCGACGTGGGCCATTCTCAACATCCATGACTGTCGTCCCATTTGGAGGTACCCAGCTACTTCGAGGAAACGCCACAAGCAGCAAAATCACTTAATCGTACTTACATTGCCTATATTTCTTCAAGTCTTTCACTGTACTGGCTGCTAATCTTCTGTCCTCCTTGGTAGAATGGGAAATAAAAGAAAGTCATTATCATTCAGATTAATGTACACAAATCAAAACATTTTTATACACAATTTTTTTTATTTAAACATTTTCTCATTGTTGAAGGACTGGTCTGTGAACTTGAATATGAAGAACAGCAATGAAATAAAAGGGTTTCTTTGTTGTAGACCAAGTAAATTTGACATTTTCCATCTCTTATTCTTCTGTTTTTTCCTGCTTCTTTAACAGGGACGTTAGAAAGAACCAATCGAGCGTATCTTTAGTTTGGCTGCATCATTTTTCCATGTGGACTGCTTCCCAAAAATGAAACCAGATAACCTCCAGAAAACTTCAGCATGACATCTCAAAGTCCCCTTCTACAGGCATGGGCAGGTAGCCTGTAGCTGTCGTAGGCCGCTAGCGAACATCCGAGGCCGCCCGTCCTCGCAATCTGCGACGTGGGCCATTCTCAACATCCATGACTGTCGTCCCATTTGGAGGTACCCAGCTACTTCGAGGAAACGCCACAAGCAGCAAAATCACTTAATCGTACTTACATTGCCTATATTTCTTCAAGTCTTTCACTGTACTGGCTGCTAATCTTCTGTCCTCCTTGGTAGAATGGGAAATAAAAGAAAGTCATTATTATTCAGATTAATGTACACAAATCAAAACATTTTTATACACAATTTTTTTTATTTAAACATTTTCTCATTGTTGAAGGACTGGTCTGTGAACTTGAATATGAAGAACAGCAATGAAATAAAAGGGTTTCTTTGTTGTAGACCAAGTAAATTTGACATTTTCCATCTCTTATTCTTCTGTTTTTTCCTGCTTCTTTAACAGGGACGTTAGAAAGAACCAATCGAGCGTATCTTTAGTTTGGCTGCATCATTTTTCCATGTGGACTGCTTCCCAAAAATGAAACCAGATAATCTCCAGAAAACTTCAGCATGACATCTCAAAGTCCCCTTCTACAGGCATGGGCAGGTAGCCTGTAGCTGTCGTAGGCCGCTAGCGAACATCCGAGGCCGCCCGTCCTCGCAATCTGCGACGTGGGCCATTCTCAACATCCATGACTGTCGTCCCATTTGGAGGTACCCAGCTACTTCGAGGAAACGCCACAAGCAGCAAAATCACTTAATCGTACTTACATTGCCTATATTTCTTCAAGTCTTTCACTGTACTGGCTGCTAATCTTCTGTCCTCCTTGGTAGAATGGGAAATAAAAGAAAGTCATTATCATTCAGATTAATGTACACAAATCAAAACATTTTTATACACAATTTTTTTTATTTAAACATTTTCTCATTGTTGAAGGACTGGTCTGTGAACTTGAATATGAAGAACAGCAATGAAATAAAAGGGTTTCTTTGTTGTAGACCAAGTAAATTTGACATTTTCCATCTCTTATTCTTCTGTTTTTTCCTGCTTCTTTAACAGGGACGTTAGAAAGAACCAATCGAGCGTATCTTTAGTTTGGCTGCATCATTTTTCCATGTGGACTGCTTCCCAAAAATGAAACCAGATAACCTCCAGAAAACTTCAGCATGACATCTCAAAGTCCCCTTCTACAGGCATGGGCAGGTAGCCTGTAGCTGTCGTAGGCCGCTAGCGAACATCCGAGGCCGCCCGTCCTCGCAATCTGCGACGTGGGCCATTCTCAACATCCATGACTGTCGTCCCATTTGGAGGTACCCAGCTACTTCGAGGAAACGCCACAAGCAGCAAAATCACTTAATCGTACTTACATTGCCTATATTTCTTCAAGTCTTTCACTGTACTGGCTGCTAATCTTCTGTCCTCCTTGGTAGAATGGGAAATAAAAGAAAGTCATTATCATTCAGATTAATGTACACAAATCAAAACATTTTTATACACAATTTTTTTTATTTAAACATTTTCTCATTGTTGAAGGACTGGTCTGTGAACTTGAATATGAAGAACAGCAATGAAATAAAAGGGTTTCTTTGTTGTAGACCAAGTAAATTTGACATTTTCCATCTCTTATTCTTCTGTTTTTTCCTGCTTCTTTAACAGGGACGTTAGAAAGAACCAATCGAGCATATCTTTAGTTTGGCTGCATCATTTTTCCATGTGGACTGCTTCCCAAAAATGAAACCAGATAATCTCCAGAAAACTTCAGCATGACATCTCAAAGTCCCCTTCTACAGGCATGGGCAGGTAGCCTGTAGCTGTCGTAGGGCGCTAGCGAACATCCGAGGCCGCCCGTCCTCGCAATCTGCGACGTTGAACCATTCTCAACATCCATGACTGTCGTCCCATTTGGAGGTACCCAGCTACTTCGAGGAAACGCCACAAGCAGCAAAATCACTTAATCGTACTTACATTGCCTATATTTCTTCAAGTCTTTCACTGTAGGCTGCCAATCTTCTGTCCTCCTTGGTAGAATGGGAAATAAAAGAAAGTCATTATTATTCAAATTAATGTACACAAATCAAAACATTTTTATACACAATTTTTTTTATTTAAACATTTTCTCATTGTTGAAGGACTGGTCTGTGAACTTGAATATGAAGAACAGCAATGAAATAAAAGGGTTTCTTTGTTGTAGACCAAGTAAATTTGACATTTTCCATCTCTTATTCTTCTGTTTTTTCCTGCTTCTTTAACAGGGACGTTAGAAAGAACCAATCGAGCGTATCTTTAGTTTGGCTGCATCATTTTTCCATGTGGACTGCTTCCCAAAAATGAAACCAGATAATCTCCAGAAAACTTCAGCATGACATCTCAAAGTCCCCTTCTACAGGCATGGGCAGGTAGCCTGTAGCTGTCGTAGGCCGCTAGCGAACATCCGAGGCCGCCCGTCCTCGCAATCTGCGACGTGGGCCATTCTCAACATCCATGACTGTCGTCCCATTTGGAGGTACCCAGCTACTTCGAGGAAACGCCACAAGCAGCAAAATCACTTAATCGTACTTACATTGCCTATATTTCTTCAAGTCTTTCACTGTACTGGCTGCTAATCTTCTGTCCTCCTTGGTAGAATGGGAAATAAAAGAAAGTCATTATTATTCAGATTAATGTACACAAATCAAAACATTTTTATACACAATTTTTTTTATTTAAACATTTTCTCATTGTTGAAGGACTGGTCTGTGAACTTGAATATGAAGAACAGCAATGAAATAAAAGGGTTTCTTTGTTGTAGACCAAGTAAATTTGACATTTTCCATCTCTTATTCTTCTGTTTTTTCCTGCTTCTTTAACAGGGACGTTAGAAAGAACCAATCGAGTGATCTTTAGTTTGGCTGCATCATTTTTCCATGTGGACTGCTTCCCAAAAATGAAACCAGATAACCTCCAGAAAACTTCAGCATGACATCTCAAAGTCCCCTTCTACAGGCATGGGCAGGTAGCCTGTAGCTGTCGTAGGCCGCTAGCGAACATCCGAGGCCGCCCGTCCTCGCAATCTGCGACGTGGGCCATTCTCAACATCCATGACTGTCGTCCCATTTGGAGGTACCCAGCTACTTCGAGGAAACGCCACAAGCAGCAAAATCACTTAATCGTACTTACATTGCCTATATTTCTTCAAGTCTTTCACTGTACTGGCTGCTAATCTTCTGTCCTCCTTGGTAGAATGGGAAATAAAAGAAAGTCATTATCATTCAGATTAATGTACACAAATCAAAACATTTTTATACACAATTTTTTTTATTTAAACATTTTCTCATTGTTGAAGGACTGGTCTGTGAACTTGAATATGAAGAACAGCAATGAAATAAAAGGGTTTCTTTGTTGTAGACCAAGTAAATTTGACATTTTCCATCTCTTATTCTTCTGTTTTTTCCTGCTTCTTTAACAGGGACGTTAGAAAGAACCAATCGAGCGTATCTTTAGTTTGGCTGCATCATTTTTCCATGTGGACTGCTTCCCAAAAATGAAACCAGATAATCTCCAGAAAACTTCAGCATGACATCTCAAAGTCCCCTTCTACAGGCATGGGCAGGTAGCCTGTAGCTGTCGTAGGCCGCTAGCGAACATCCGAGGCCGCCCGTCCTCGCAATCTGCGACGTGGGCCATTCTCAACATCCATGACTGTCGTCCCATTTGGAGGTACCCAGCTACTTCGAGGAAACGCCACAAGCAGCAAAATCACTTAATCGTACTTACATTGCCTATATTTCTTCAAGTCTTTCACTGTACTGGCTGCTAATCTTCTGTCCTCCTTGGTAGAATGGGAAATAAAAGAAAGTCATTATTATTCAGATTAATGTACACAAATCAAAACATTTTTATACACAATTTTTTTTATTTAAACATTTTCTCATTGTTGAAGGACTGGTCTGTGAACTTGAATATGAAGGACAGCAATGAAATAAAAGGGTTTCTTTGTTGTAGACCAAGTAAATTTGACATTTTCCATCTCTTATTCTTCTGTTTTTTCCTGCTTCTTTAACAGGGACGTTAGAAAGAACCAATCGAGCGTATCTTTAGTTTGGCTGCATCATTTTTCCATGTGGACTGCTTCCCAAAAATGAAACCTGATAATCTCCAGAAAACTTCAGCATGACATCTCAAAGTCCCCTTCTACAGGCATGGGCAGGTAGCCTGTAGCTGTCGTAGGCCGCTAGCGAACATCCGAGGCCGCCCGTCCTCGCAATCTGCGACGTGGGCCATTCTCAACATCCATGACTGTCGTCCCATTTGGAGGTACCCAGCTACTTCGAGGAAACGCCACAAGCAGCAAAATCACTTAATCGTACTTACATTGCCTATATTTCTTCAAGTCTTTCACTGTACTGGCTGCTAATCTTCTGTCCTCCTTGGTAGAATGGGAAATAAAAGAAAGTCATTATCATTCAGATTAATGTACACAAATCAAAACATTTTTATACACAATTTTTTTTATTTAAACATTTTCTCATTGTTGAAGGACTGGTCTGTGAACTTGAATATGAAGAACAGCAATGAAATAAAAGGGTTTCTTTGTTGTAGACCAAGTAAATTTGACATTTTCCATCTCTTATTCTTCTGTTTTTTCCTGCTTCTTTAACAGGGACGTTAGAAAGAACCAATCGAGCGTATCTTTAGTTTGGCTGCATCATTTTTCCATGTGGACTGCTTCCCAAAAATGAAACCAGATAACCTCCAGAAAACTTCAGCATGACATCTCAAAGTCCCCTTCTACAGGCATGGGCAGGTAGCCTGTAGCTGTCGTAGGCCGCTAGCGAACATCCGAGGCCGCCCGTCCTCGCAATCTGCGACGTGGGCCATTCTCAACATCCATGACTGTCGTCCCATTTGGAGGTACCCAGCTACTTCGAGGAAACGCCACAAGCAGCAAAATCACTTAATCGTACTTACATTGCCTATATTTCTTCAAGTCTTTCACTGTACTGGCTGCTAATCTTCTGTCCTCCTTGGTAGAATGGGAAATAAAAGAAAGTCATTATCATTCAGATTAATGTACACAAATCAAAACATTTTTATACACAATTTTTTTTATTTAAACATTTTCTCATTGTTGAAGGACTGGTCTGTGAACTTGAATATGAAGAACAGCAATGAAATAAAAGGGTTTCTTTGTTGTAGACCAAGTAAATTTGACATTTTCCATCTCTTATTCTTCTGTTTTTTCCTGCTTCTTTAACAGGGACGTTAGAAAGAACCAATCGAGCGTATCTTTAGTTTGGCTGCATCATTTTTCCATGTGGACTGCTTCCCAAAAATGAAACCAGATAACCTCCAGAAAACTTCAGCATGACATCTCAAAGTCCCCTTCTACAGGCATGGGCAGGTAGCCTGTAGCTGTCGTAGGCCGCTAGCGAACATCCGAGGCCGCCCGTCCTCGCAATCTGCGACGTGGGCCATTCTCAACATCCATGACTGTCGTCCCATTTGGAGGTACCCAGCTACTTCGAGGAAACGCCACAAGCAGCAAAATCACTTAATCGTACTTACATTGCCTATATTTCTTCAAGTCTTTCACTGTACTGGCTGCTAATCTTCTGTCCTCCTTGGTAGAATGGGAAATAAAAGAAAGTCATTATTATTCAGATTAATGTACACAAATCAAAACATTTTTATACACAATTTTTTTTATTTAAACATTTTCTCATTGTTGAAGGACTGGTCTGTGAACTTGAATATGAAGAACAGCAATGAAATAAAAGGGTTTCTTTGTTGTAGACCAAGTAAATTTGACATTTTCCATCTCTTATTCTTCTGTTTTTTCCTGCTTCTTTAACAGGGACGTTAGAAAGAACCAATCGAGCGTATCTTTAGTTTGGCTGCATCATTTTTCCATGTGGACTGCTTCCCAAAAATGAAACCAGATAATCTCCAGAAAACTTCAGCATGACATCTCAAAGTCCCCTTCTACAGGCATGGGCAGGTAGCCTGTAGCTGTCGTAGGCCGCTAGCGAACATCCGAGGCCGCCCGTCCTCGCAATCTGCGACGTGGGCCATTCTCAACATCCATGACTGTCGTCCCATTTGGAGGTACCCAGCTACTTCGAGGAAACGCCACAAGCAGCAAAATCACTTAATCGTACTTACATTGCCTATATTTCTTCAAGTCTTTCACTGTACTGGCTGCTAATCTTCTGTCCTCCTTGGTAGAATGGGAAATAAAAGAAAGTCATTATTATTCAGATTAATGTACACAAATCAAAACATTTTTATACACAATTTTTTTTATTTAAACATTTTCTCATTGTTGAAGGACTGGTCTGTGAACTTGAATATGAAGGACAGCAATGAAATAAAAGGGTTTCTTTGTTGTAGACCAAGTAAATTTGACATTTTCCATCTCTTATTCTTCTGTTTTTTCCTGCTTCTTTAACAGGGACGTTAGAAAGAACCAATCGAGCGTATCTTTAGTTTGGCTGCATCATTTTTCCATGTGGACTGCTTCCCAAAAATGAAACCTGATAATCTCCAGAAAACTTCAGCATGACATCTCAAAGTCCCCTTCTACAGGCATGGGCAGGTAGCCTGTAGCTGTCGTAGGCCGCTAGCGAACATCCGAGGCCGCCCGTCCTCGCAATCTGCGACGTGGGCCATTCTCAACATCCATGACTGTCGTCCCATTTGGAGGTACCCAGCTACTTCGAGGAAACGCCACAAGCAGCAAAATCACTTAATCGTACTTACATTGCCTATATTTCTTCAAGTCTTTCACTGTACTGGCTGCTAATCTTCTGTCCTCCTTGGTAGAATGGGAAATAAAAGAAAGTCATTATCATTCAGATTAATGTACACAAATCAAAACATTTTTATACACAATTTTTTTTATTTAAACATTTTCTCATTGTTGAAGGACTGGTCTGTGAACTTGAATATGAAGAACAGCAATGAAATAAAAGGGTTTCTTTGTTGTAGACCAAGTAAATTTGACATTTTCCATCTCTTATTCTTCTGTTTTTTCCTGCTTCTTTAACAGGGACGTTAGAAAGAACCAATCGAGCGTATCTTTAGTTTGGCTGCATCATTTTTCCATGTGGACTGCTTCCCAAAAATGAAACCAGATAACCTCCAGAAAACTTCAGCATGACATCTCAAAGTCCCCTTCTACAGGCATGGGCAGGTAGCCTGTAGCTGTCGTAGGCCGCTAGCGAACATCCGAGGCCGCCCGTCCTCGCAATCTGCGACGTGGGCCATTCTCAACATCCATGACTGTCGTCCCATTTGGAGGTACCCAGCTACTTCGAGGAAACGCCACAAGCAGCAAAATCACTTAATCGTACTTACATTGCCTATATTTCTTCAAGTCTTTCACTGTACTGGCTGCTAATCTTCTGTCCTCCTTGGTAGAATGGGAAATAAAAGAAAGTCATTATCATTCAGATTAATGTACACAAATCAAAACATTTTTATACACAATTTTTTTTATTTAAACATTTTCTCATTGTTGAAGGACTGGTCTGTGAACTTGAATATGAAGAACAGCAATGAAATAAAAGGGTTTCTTTGTTGTAGACCAAGTAAATTTGACATTTTCCATCTCTTATTCTTCTGTTTTTTCCTGCTTCTTTAACAGGGACGTTAGAAAGAACCAATCGAGCGTATCTTTAGTTTGGCTGCATCATTTTTCCATGTGGAATGCTTCCCAAAAATGAAACCAGATAATCTCCAGAAAACTTCAGCATGACATCTCAAAGTCCCCTTCTACAGGCATGGGCAGGTAGCCTGTAGCTGTCGTAGGCCGCTAGCGAACATCCGAGGCCGCCCGTCCTCGCAATCTGCGACGTGGGCCATTCTCAACATCCATGACTGTCGTCCCATTTGGAGGTACCCAGCTACTTCGAGGAAACGCCACAAGCAGCAAAATCACTTAATCGTACTTACATTGCCTATATTTCTTCAAGTCTTTCACTGTACTGGCTGCTAATCTTCTGTCCTCCTTGGTAGAATGGGAAATAAAAGAAAGTCATTATCATTCAGATTAATGTACACAAATCAAAACATTTTTATACACAATTTTTTTTATTTAAACATTTTCTCATTGTTGAAGGACTGGTCTGTGAACTTGAATATGAAGAACAGCAATGAAATAAAAGGGTTTCTTTGTTGTAGACCAAGTAAATTTGACATTTTCCATCTCTTATTCTTCTGTTTTTTCCTGCTTCTTTAACAGGGACATTAGAAAGAACCAATCGAGCGTATCTTTAGTTTGGCTGCATCATTTTTCCATGTGGACTGCTTCCCAAAAATGAAACCAGATAACCTCCAGAAAACTTCAGCATGACATCTCAAAGTCCCCTTCTACAGGCATGGGCAGGTAGCCTGTAGCTGTCGTAGGCCGCTAGCGAACATCCGAGGCCGCCCGTCCTCGCAATCTGCGACGTGGGCCATTCTCAACATCCATGACTGTCGTCCCATTTGGAGGTACCCAGCTACTTCGAGGAAACGCCACAAGCAGCAAAATCACTTAATCGTACTTACATTGCCTATATTTCTTCAAGTCTTTCACTGTACTGGCTGCTAATCTTCTGTCCTCCTTGGTAGAATGGGAAATAAAAGAAAGTCATTATCATTCAGATTAATGTACACAAATCAAAACATTTTTAAACACAATTTTTTTTATTTAAACATTTTCTCATTGTTGAAGGACTGGTCTGTGAACTTGAATATGAAGAACAGCAATGAAATAAAAGGGTTTCTTTGTTGTAGACCAAGTAAATTTGACATTTTCCATCTCTTATTCTTCTGTTTTTTCCTGCTTCTTTAACAGGGACGTTAGAAAGAACCAATCGAGCGTATCTTTAGTTTGGCTGCATCATTTTTCCATGTGGACTGCTTCCCAAAAATGAAACCAGATAACCTCCAGAAAACTTCAGCATGACATCTCAAAGTCCCCTTCTACAGGCATGGGCAGGTAGCCTGTAGCTGTCGTAGGCCGCTAGCGAACATCCGAGGCCGCCCGTCCTCGCAATCTGCGACGTGGGCCATTCTCAACATCCATGACTGTCGTCCCATTTGGAGGTACCCAGCTACTTCGAGGAAACGCCACAAGCAGCAAAATCACTTAATCGTACTTACATTGCCTATATTTCTTCAAGTCTTTCACTGTACTGGCTGCTAATCTTCTGTCCTCCTTGGTAGAATGGGAAATAAAAGAAAGTCATTATCATTCAGATTAATGTACACAAATCAAAACATTTTTATACACAATTTTTTTTATTTAAACATTTTCTCATTGTTGAAGGACTGGTCTGTGAACTTGAATATGAAGAACAGCAATGAAATAAAAGGGTTTCTTTGTTGTAGACCAAGTAAATTTGACATTTTCCATCTCTTATTCTTCTGTTTTTTCCTGCTTCTTTAACAGGGACGTTAGAAAGAACCAATCGAGCGTATCTTTAGTTTGGCTGCATCATTTTTCCATGTGGACTGCTTCCCAAAAATGAAACCAGATAATCTCCAGAAAACTTCAGCATGACATCTCAAAGTCCCCTTCTACAGGCATGGGCAGGTAGCCTGTAGCTGTCGTAGGGCGCTAGCGAACATCCGAGGCCGCCCGTCCTCGCAATCTGCGACGTTGAACCATTCTCAACATCCATGACTGTCGTCCCATTTGGAGGTACCCAGCTACTTCGAGGAAACGCCACAAGCAGCAAAATCACTTAATCGTACTTACATTGCCTATATTTCTTCAAGTCTTTCACTGTAGGCTGCCAATCTTCTGTCCTCCTTGGTAGAATGGGAAATAAAAGAAAGTCATTATTATTCAAATTAATGTACACAAATCAAAACATTTTTATACACAATTTTTTTTATTTAAACATTTTCTCATTGTTGAAGGACTGGTCTGTGAACTTGAATATGAAGAACAGCAATGAAATAAAAGGGTTTCTTTGTTGTAGACCAAGTAAATTTGACATTTTCCATCTCTTATTCTTCTGTTTTTTCCTGCTTCTTTAACAGGGACGTTAGAAAGAACCAATCGAGCGTATCTTTAGTTTGGCTGCATCATTTTTCCATGTGGACTGCTTCCCAAAAATGAAACCAGATAATCTCCAGAAAACTTCAGCATGACATCTCAAAGTCCCCTTCTACAGGCATGGGCAGGTAGCCTGTAGCTGTCGTAGGCCGCTAGCGAACATCCGAGGCCGCCCGTCCTCGCAATCTGCGACGTTGAACCATTCTCAACATCCATGACTGTCGTCCCATTTGGAGGTACCCAGCTACTTCGAGGAAACGCCACAAGCAGCAAAATCACTTAATCGTACTTACATTGCCTATATTTCTTCAAGTCTTTCACTGTAGGCTGCCAATCTTCTGTCCTCCTTGGTAGAATGGGAAATAAAAGAAAGTCATTATTATTCAAATTAATGTACACAAATCAAAACATTTTTATACACAATTTTTTTTATTTAAACATTTTCTCATTGTTGAAGGACTGGTCTGTGAACTTGAATATGAAGAACAGCAATGAAATAAAAGGGTTTCTTTGTTGTAGACCAAGTAAATTTGACATTTTCCATCTCTTATTCTTCTGTTTTTTCCTGCTTCTTTAACAGGGACGTTAGAAAGAACCAATCGAGCGTATCTTTAGTTTGGCTGCATCATTTTTCCATGTGGACTGCTTCCCAAAAATGAAACCAGATAATCTCCAGAAAACTTCAGCATGACATCTCAAAGTCCCCTTCTACAGGCATGGGCAGGTAGCCTGTAGCTGTCGTAGGCCGCTAGCGAACATCCGAGGCCGCCCGTCCTCGCAATCTGCGACGTGGGCCATTCTCAACATCCATGACTGTCGTCCCATTTGGAGGTACCCAGCTACTTCGAGGAAACGCCACAAGCAGCAAAATCACTTAATCGTACTTACATTGCCTATATTTCTTCAAGTCTTTCACTGTACTGGCTGCTAATCTTCTGTCCTCCTTGGTAGAATGGGAAATAAAAGAAAGTCATTATTATTCAGATTAATGTACACAAATCAAAACATTTTTATACAATTTTTTTTATTTAAACATTTTCTCATTGTTGAAGGACTGGTCTGTGAACTTGAATATGAAGAACAGCAATGAAATAAAAGGGTTTCTTTGTTGTAGACCAAGTAAATTTGACATTTTCCATCTCTTATTCTTCTGTTTTTTCCTGCTTCTTTAACAGGGACGTTAGAAAGAACCAATCGAGCGTATCTTTAGTTTGGCTGCATCATTTTTCCATGTGGACTGCTTCCCAAAAATGAAACCAGATAATCTCCAGAAAACTTCAGCATGACATCTCAAAGTCCCCTTCTACAGGCATGGGCAGGTAGCCTGTAGCTGTCGTAGGCCGCTAGCGAACATCCGAGGCCGCCCGTCCTCGCAATCTGCGACGTGGGCCATTCTCAACATCCATGACTGTCGTCCCATTTGGAGGTACCCAGCTACTTCGAGGAAACGCCACAAGCAGCAAAATCACTTAATCGTACTTACATTGCCTATATTTCTTCAAGTCTTTCACTGTACTGGCTGCTAATCTTCTGTCCTCCTTGGTAGAATGGGAAATAAAAGAAAGTCATTATTATTCAGATTAATGTACACAAATCAAAACATTTTTATACACAATTTTTTTTATTTAAACATTTTCTCATTGTTGAAGGACTGGTCTGTGAACTTGAATATGAAGGACAGCAATGAAATAAAAGGGTTTCTTTGTTGTAGACCAAGTAAATTTGACATTTTCCATCTCTTATTCTTCTGTTTTTTCCTGCTTCTTTAACAGGGACGTTAGAAAGAACCAATCGAGCGTATCTTTAGTTTGGCTGCATCATTTTTCCATGTGGACTGCTTCCCAAAAATGAAACCTGATAATCTCCAGAAAACTTCAGCATGACATCTCAAAGTCCCCTTCTACAGGCATGGGCAGGTAGCCTGTAGCTGTTGTAGGCCGCTAGCGAACATCCGAGGCCGCCCGTCCTCGCAATCTGCGACGTGGGCCATTCTCAACATCCATGACTGTCGTCCCATTTGGAGGTACCCAGCTACTTCGAGGAAACGCCACAAGCAGCAAAATCACTTAATCGTACTTACATTGCCTATATTTCTTCAAGTCTTTCACTGTACTGGCTGCTAATCTTCTGTCCTCCTTGGTAGAATGGGAAATAAAAGAAAGTCATTATTATTCAGATTAATGTACACAAATCAAAACATTTTTATACACAATTTTTTTTATTTAAACATTTTCTCATTGTTGAAGGACTGGTCTGTGAACTTGAATATGAAGGACAGCAATGAAATAAAAGGGTTTCTTTGTTGTAGACCAAGTAAATTTGACATTTTCCATCTCTTATTCTTCTGTTTTTTCCTGCTTCTTTAACAGGGACGTTAGAAAGAACCAATCGAGCGTATCTTTAGTTTGGCTGCATCATTTTTCCATGTGGACTGCTTCCCAAAAATGAAACCTGATAATCTCCAGAAAACTTCAGCATGACATCTCAAAGTCCCCTTCTACAGGCATGGGCAGGTAGCCTGTAGCTGTTGTAGGCCGCTATTGAACATCCGAGGCCGCCCGTCCTCGCAATCTGCGACGTGGGCCATTCTCAACATCCATGACTGTCGTCCCATTTGGAGGTACCCAGCTACTTCGAGGAAACGCCACAAGCAGCAAAATCACTTAATCGTACTTACATTGCCTATATTTCTTCAAGTCTTTCACTGTACTGGCTGCTAATCTTCTGTCCTCCTTGGTAGAATGGGAAATAAAAGAAAGTCATTATTATTCAGATTAATGTACACAAATCAAAACATTTTTATACACAATTTTTTTTATTTAAACATTTTCTCATTGTTGAAGGACTGGTCTGTGAACTTGAATATGAAGGACAGCAATGAAATAAAAGGGTTTCTTTGTTGTAGACCAAGTAAATTTGACATTTTCCATCTCTTATTCTTCTGTTTTTTCCTGCTTCTTTAACAGGGACGTTAGAAAGAACCAATCGAGCGTATCTTTAGTTTGGCTGCATCATTTTTCCATGTGGACTGCTTCCCAAAAATGAAACCTGATAATCTCCAGAAAACTTCAGCATGACATCTCAAAGTCCCCTTCTACAGGCATGGGCAGGTAGCCTGTAGCTGTCGTAGGCCGCTAGCGAACATCCGAGGCCGCCCGTCCTCGCAATCTGCGACATGGGCCATTCTCAACATCCATGACTGTCGTCCCATTTGGAGGTACCCAGCTACTTCGAGGAAACGCCACAAGCAGCAAAATCACTTAATCGTACTTACATTGCCTATATTTCTTCAAGTCTTTCACTGTACTGGCTGCTAATCTTCTGTCCTCCTTGGTAGAATGGGAAATAAAAGAAAGTCATTATCATTCAGATTAATGTACACAAATCAAAACATTTTTATACACAATTTTTTTTATTTAAACATTTTCTCATTGTTGAAGGACTGGTCTGTGAACTTGAATATGAAGAACAGCAATGAAATAAAAGGGTTTCTTTGTTGTAGACCAAGTAAATTTGACATTTTCCATCTCTTATTCTTCTGTTTTTTCCTGCTTCTTTAACAGGGACGTTAGAAAGAACCAATCGAGCGTATCTTTAGTTTGGCTGCATCATTTTTCCATGTGGACTGCTTCCCAAAAATGAAACCAGATAACCTCCAGAAAACTTCAGCATGACATCTCAAAGTCCCCTTCTACAGGCATGGGCAGGTAGCCTGTAGCTGTCGTAGGCCGCTAGCGAACATCCGAGGCCGCCCGTCCTCGCAATCTGCGACGTGGGCCATTCTCAACATCCATGACTGTCGTCCCATTTGGAGGTACCCAGCTACTTCGAGGAAACGCCACAAGCAGCAAAATCACTTAATCGTACTTACATTGCCTATATTTCTTCAAGTCTTTCACTGTACTGGCTGCTAATCTTCTGTCCTCCTTGGTAGAATGGGAAATAAAAGAAAGTCATTATCATTCAGATTAATGTACACAAATCAAAACATTTTTATACACAATTTTTTTTATTTAAACATTTTCTCATTGTTGAAGGACTGGTCTGTGAACTTGAATATGAAGAACAGCAATGAAATAAAAGGGTTTCTTTGTTGTAGACCAAGTAAATTTGACATTTTCCATCTCTTATTCTTCTGTTTTTTCCTGCTTCTTTAACAGGGACGTTAGAAAGAACCAATCGAGCGTATCTTTAGTTTGGCTGCATCATTTTTCCATGTGGACTGCTTCCCAAAAATGAAACCAGATAATCTCCAGAAAACTTCAGCATGACATCTCAAAGTCCCCTTCTACAGGCATGGGCAGGTAGCCTGTAGCTGTCGTAGGGCGCTAGCGAACATCCGAGGCCGCCCGTCCTCGCAATCTGCGACGTTGAACCATTCTCAACATCCATGACTGTCGTCCCATTTGGAGGTACCCAGCTACTTCGAGGAAACGCCACAAGCAGCAAAATCACTTAATCGTACTTACATTGCCTATATTTCTTCAAGTCTTTCACTGTAGGCTGCCAATCTTCTGTCCTCCTTGGTAGAATGGGAAATAAAAGAAAGTCATTATTATTCAAATTAATGTACACAAATCAAAACATTTTTATACACAATTTTTTTTATTTAAACATTTTCTCATTGTTGAAGGACTGGTCTGTGAACTTGAATATGAAGAACAGCAATGAAATAAAAGGGTTTCTTTGTTGTAGACCAAGTAAATTTGACATTTTCCATCTCTTATTCTTCTGTTTTTTCCTGCTTCTTTAACAGGGACGTTAGAAAGAACCAATCGAGCGTATCTTTAGTTTGGCTGCATCATTTTTCCATGTGGACTGCTTCCCAAAAATGAAACCAGATAATCTCCAGAAAACTTCAGCATGACATCTCAAAGTCCCCTTCTACAGGCATGGGCAGGTAGCCTGTAGCTGTCGTAGGCCGCTAGCGAACATCCGAGGCCGCCCGTCCTCGCAATCTGCGACGTGGGCCATTCTCAACATCCATGACTGTCGTCCCATTTGGAGGTACCCAGCTACTTCGAGGAAACGCCACAAGCAGCAAAATCACTTAATCGTACTTACATTGCCTATATTTCTTCAAGTCTTTCACTGTACTGGCTGCTAATCTTCTGTCCTCCTTGGTAGAATGGGAAATAAAAGAAAGTCATTATTATTCAGATTAATGTACACAAATCAAAACATTTTTATACACAATTTTTTTTATTTAAACATTTTCTCATTGTTGAAGGACTGGTCTGTGAACTTGAATATGAAGAACAGCAATGAAATAAAAGGGTTTCTTTGTTGTAGACCAAGTAAATTTGACATTTTCCATCTCTTATTCTTCTGTTTTTTCCTGCTTCTTTAACAGGGACGTTAGAAAGAACCAATCGAGCGTATCTTTAGTTTGGCTGCATCATTTTTCCATGTGGACTGCTTCCCAAAAATGAAACCAGATAATCTCCAGAAAACTTCAGCATGACATCTCAAAGTCCCCTTCTACAGGCATGGGCAGGTAGCCTGTAGCTGTCGTAGGCCGCTAGCGAACATCCGAGGCCGCCCGTCCTCGCAATCTGCGACGTGGGCCATTCTCAACATCCATGACTGTCGTCCCATTTGGAGGTACCCAGCTACTTCGAGGAAACGCCACAAGCAGCAAAATCACTTAATCGTACTTACATTGCCTATATTTCTTCAAGTCTTTCACTGTACTGGCTGCTAATCTTCTGTCCTCCTTGGTAGAATGGGAAATAAAAGAAAGTCATTATCATTCAGATTAATGTACACAAATCAAAACATTTTTATACACAATTTTTTTTATTTAAACATTTTCTCATTGTTGAAGGACTGGTCTGTGAACTTGAATATGAAGAACAGCAATGAAATAAAAGGGTTTCTTTGTTGTAGACCAAGTAAATTTGACATTTTCCATCTCTTATTCTTCTGTTTTTTCCTGCTTCTTTAACAGGGACGTTAGAAAGAACCAATCGAGCGTATCTTTAGTTTGGCTGCATCATTTTTCCATGTGGACTGCTTCCCAAAAATGAAACCAGATAACCTCCAGAAAACTTCAGCATGACATCTCAAAGTCCCCTTCTACAGGCATGGGCAGGTAGCCTGTAGCTGTCGTAGGCCGCTAGCGAACATCCGAGGCCGCCCGTCCTCGCAATCTGCGACGTGGGCCATTCTCAACATCCATGACTGTCGTCCCATTTGGAGGTACCCAGCTACTTCGAGGAAACGCCACAAGCAGCAAAATCACTTAATCGTACTTACATTGCCTATATTTCTTCAAGTCTTTCACTGTACTGGCTGCTAATCTTCTGTCCTCCTTGGTAGAATGGGAAATAAAAGAAAGTCATTATCATTCAGATTAATGTACACAAATCAAAACATTTTTATACACAATTTTTTTTATTTAAACATTTTCTCATTGTTGAAGGACTGGTCTGTGAACTTGAATATGAAGAACAGCAATGAAATAAAAGGGTTTCTTTGTTGTAGACCAAGTAAATTTGACATTTTCCATCTCTTATTCTTCTGTTTTTTCCTGCTTCTTTAACAGGGACGTTAGAAAGAACCAATCGAGCATATCTTTAGTTTGGCTGCATCATTTTTCCATGTGGACTGCTTCCCAAAAATGAAACCAGATAATCTCCAGAAAACTTCAGCATGACATCTCAAAGTCCCCTTCTACAGGCATGGGCAGGTAGCCTGTAGCTGTCGTAGGGCGCTAGCGAACATCCGAGGCCGCCCGTCCTCGCAATCTGCGACGTTGAACCATTCTCAACATCCATGACTGTCGTCCCATTTGGAGGTACCCAGCTACTTCGAGGAAACGCCACAAGCAGCAAAATCACTTAATCGTACTTACATTGCCTATATTTCTTCAAGTCTTTCACTGTAGGCTGCCAATCTTCTGTCCTCCTTGGTAGAATGGGAAATAAAAGAAAGTCATTATTATTCAAATTAATGTACACAAATCAAAACATTTTTATACACAATTTTTTTTATTTAAACATTTTCTCATTGTTGAAGGACTGGTCTGTGAACTTGAATATGAAGAACAGCAATGAAATAAAAGGGTTTCTTTGTTGTAGACCAAGTAAATTTGACATTTTCCATCTCTTATTCTTCTGTTTTTTCCTGCTTCTTTAACAGGGACGTTAGAAAGAACCAATCGAGCGTATCTTTAGTTTGGCTGCATCATTTTTCCATGTGGACTGCTTCCCAAAAATGAAACCAGATAATCTCCAGAAAACTTCAGCATGACATCTCAAAGTCCCCTTCTACAGGCATGGGCAGGTAGCCTGTAGCTGTCGTAGGCCGCTAGCGAACATCCGAGGCCGCCCGTCCTCGCAATCTGCGACGTGGGCCATTCTCAACATCCATGACTGTCGTCCCATTTGGAGGTACCCAGCTACTTCGAGGAAACGCCACAAGCAGCAAAATCACTTAATCGTACTTACATTGCCTATATTTCTTCAAGTCTTTCACTGTACTGGCTGCTAATCTTCTGTCCTCCTTGGTAGAATGGGAAATAAAAGAAAGTCATTATTATTCAGATTAATGTACACAAATCAAAACATTTTTATACACAATTTTTTTTATTTAAACATTTTCTCATTGTTGAAGGACTGGTCTGTGAACTTGAATATGAAGAACAGCAATGAAATAAAAGGGTTTCTTTGTTGTAGACCAAGTAAATTTGACATTTTCCATCTCTTATTCTTCTGTTTTTTCCTGCTTCTTTAACAGGGACGTTAGAAAGAACCAATCGAGCGTATCTTTAGTTTGGCTGCATCATTTTTCCATGTGGACTGCTTCCCAAAAATGAAACCAGATAACCTCCAGAAAACTTCAGCATGACATCTCAAAGTCCCCTTCTACAGGCATGGGCAGGTAGCCTGTAGCTGTCGTAGGCCGCTAGCGAACATCCGAGGCCGCCCGTCCTCGCAATCTGCGACGTGGGCCATTCTCAACATCCATGACTGTCGTCCCATTTGGAGGTACCCAGCTACTTCGAGGAAACGCCACAAGCAGCAAAATCACTTAATCGTACTTACATTGCCTATATTTCTTCAAGTCTTTCACTGTACTGGCTGCTAATCTTCTGTCCTCCTTGGTAGAATGGGAAATAAAAGAAAGTCATTATCATTCAGATTAATGTACACAAATCAAAACATTTTTATACACAATTTTTTTTATTTAAACATTTTCTCATTGTTGAAGGACTGGTCTGTGAACTTGAATATGAAGAACAGCAATGAAATAAAAGGGTTTCTTTGTTGTAGACCAAGTAAATTTGACATTTTCCATCTCTTATTCTTCTGTTTTTTCCTGCTTCTTTAACAGGGACGTTAGAAAGAACCAATCGAGCGTATCTTTAGTTTGGCTGCATCATTTTTCCATGTGGACTGCTTCCCAAAAATGAAACCAGATAATCTCCAGAAAACTTCAGCATGACATCTCAAAGTCCCCTTCTACAGGCATGGGCAGGTAGCCTGTAGCTGTCGTAGGCCGCTAGCGAACATCCGAGGCCGCCCGTCCTCGCAATCTGCGACGTGGGCCATTCTCAACATCCATGACTGTCGTCCCATTTGGAGGTACCCAGCTACTTCGAGGAAACGCCACAAGCAGCAAAATCACTTAATCGTACTTACATTGCCTATATTTCTTCAAGTCTTTCACTGTACTGGCTGCTAATCTTCTGTCCTCCTTGGTAGAATGGGAAATAAAAGAAAGTCATTATTATTCAGATTAATGTACACAAATCAAAACATTTTTATACACAATTTTTTTTATTTAAACATTTTCTCATTGTTGAAGGACTGGTCTGTGAACTTGAATATGAAGGACAGCAATGAAATAAAAGGGTTTCTTTGTTGTAGACCAAGTAAATTTGACATTTTCCATCTCTTATTCTTCTGTTTTTTCCTGCTTCTTTAACAGGGACGTTAGAAAGAACCAATCGAGCGTATCTTTAGTTTGGCTGCATCATTTTTCCATGTGGACTGCTTCCCAAAAATGAAACCTGATAATCTCCAGAAAACTTCAGCATGACATCTCAAAGTCCCCTTCTACAGGCATGGGCAGGTAGCCTGTAGCTGTCGTAGGCCGCTAGCGAACATCCGAGGCCGCCCGTCCTCGCAATCTGCGACGTGGGCCATTCTCAACATCCATGACTGTCGTCCCATTTGGAGGTACCCAGCTACTTCGAGGAAACGCCACAAGCAGCAAAATCACTTAATCGTACTTACATTGCCTATATTTCTTCAAGTCTTTCACTGTACTGGCTGCTAATCTTCTGTCCTCCTTGGTAGAATGGGAAATAAAAGAAAGTCATTATCATTCAGATTAATGTACACAAATCAAAACATTTTTATACACAATTTTTTTTATTTAAACATTTTCTCATTGTTGAAGGACTGGTCTGTGAACTTGAATATGAAGAACAGCAATGAAATAAAAGGGTTTCTTTGTTGTAGACCAAGTAAATTTGACATTTTCCATCTCTTATTCTTCTGTTTTTTCCTGCTTCTTTAACAGGGACGTTAGAAAGAACCAATCGAGCGTATCTTTAGTTTGGCTGCATCATTTTTCCATGTGGACTGCTTCCCAAAAATGAAACCAGATAACCTCCAGAAAACTTCAGCATGACATCTCAAAGTCCCCTTCTACAGGCATGGGCAGGTAGCCTGTAGCTGTCGTAGGCCGCTAGCGAACATCCGAGGCCGCCCGTCCTCGCAATCTGCGACGTGGGCCATTCTCAACATCCATGACTGTCGTCCCATTTGGAGGTACCCAGCTACTTCGAGGAAACGCCACAAGCAGCAAAATCACTTAATCGTACTTACATTGCCTATATTTCTTCAAGTCTTTCACTGTACTGGCTGCTAATCTTCTGTCCTCCTTGGTAGAATGGGAAATAAAAGAAAGTCATTATCATTCAGATTAATGTACACAAATCAAAACATTTTTATACACAATTTTTTTTATTTAAACATTTTCTCATTGTTGAAGGACTGGTCTGTGAACTTGAATATGAAGAACAGCAATGAAATAAAAGGGTTTCTTTGTTGTAGACCAAGTAAATTTGACATTTTCCATCTCTTATTCTTCTGTTTTTTCCTGCTTCTTTAACAGGGACGTTAGAAAGAACCAATCGAGCGTATCTTTAGTTTGGCTGCATCATTTTTCCATGTGGAATGCTTCCCAAAAATGAAACCAGATAATCTCCAGAAAACTTCAGCATGACATCTCAAAGTCCCCTTCTACAGGCATGGGCAGGTAGCCTGTAGCTGTCGTAGGCCGCTAGCGAACATCCGAGGCCGCCCGTCCTCGCAATCTGCGACGTGGGCCATTCTCAACATCCATGACTGTCGTCCCATTTGGAGGTACCCAGCTACTTCGAGGAAACGCCACAAGCAGCAAAATCACTTAATCGTACTTACATTGCCTATATTTCTTCAAGTCTTTCACTGTACTGGCTGCTAATCTTCTGTCCTCCTTGGTAGAATGGGAAATAAAAGAAAGTCATTATCATTCAGATTAATGTACACAAATCAAAACATTTTTATACACAATTTTTTTTATTTAAACATTTTCTCATTGTTGAAGGACTGGTCTGTGAACTTGAATATGAAGAACAGCAATGAAATAAAAGGGTTTCTTTGTTGTAGACCAAGTAAATTTGACATTTTCCATCTCTTATTCTTCTGTTTTTTCCTGCTTCTTTAACAGGGACATTAGAAAGAACCAATCGAGCGTATCTTTAGTTTGGCTGCATCATTTTTCCATGTGGACTGCTTCCCAAAAATGAAACCAGATAACCTCCAGAAAACTTCAGCATGACATCTCAAAGTCCCCTTCTACAGGCATGGGCAGGTAGCCTGTAGCTGTCGTAGGCCGCTAGCGAACATCCGAGGCCGCCCGTCCTCGCAATCTGCGACGTGGGCCATTCTCAACATCCATGACTGTCGTCCCATTTGGAGGTACCCAGCTACTTCGAGGAAACGCCACAAGCAGCAAAATCACTTAATCGTACTTACATTGCCTATATTTCTTCAAGTCTTTCACTGTACTGGCTGCTAATCTTCTGTCCTCCTTGGTAGAATGGGAAATAAAAGAAAGTCATTATCATTCAGATTAATGTACACAAATCAAAACATTTTTAAACACAATTTTTTTTATTTAAACATTTTCTCATTGTTGAAGGACTGGTCTGTGAACTTGAATATGAAGAACAGCAATGAAATAAAAGGGTTTCTTTGTTGTAGACCAAGTAAATTTGACATTTTCCATCTCTTATTCTTCTGTTTTTTCCTGCTTCTTTAACAGGGACGTTAGAAAGAACCAATCGAGCGTATCTTTAGTTTGGCTGCATCATTTTTCCATGTGGACTGCTTCCCAAAAATGAAACCAGATAACCTCCAGAAAACTTCAGCATGACATCTCAAAGTCCCCTTCTACAGGCATGGGCAGGTAGCCTGTAGCTGTCGTAGGCCGCTAGCGAACATCCGAGGACGCCCGTCCTCGCAATCTGCGACGTGGGCCATTCTCAACATCCATGACTGTCGTCCCATTTGGAGGTACCCAGCTACTTCGAGGAAACGCCACAAGCAGCAAAATCACTTAATCGTACTTACATTGCCTATATTTCTTCAAGTCTTTCACTGTACTGGCTGCTAATCTTCTGTCCTCCTTGGTAGAATGGGAAATAAAAGAAAGTCATTATCATTCAGATTAATGTACACAAATCAAAACATTTTTATACACAATTTTTTTTATTTAAACATTTTCTCATTGTTGAAGGACTGGTCTGTGAACTTGAATATGAAGAACAGCAATGAAATAAAAGGGTTTCTTTGTTGTAGACCAAGTAAATTTGACATTTTCCATCTCTTATTCTTCTGTTTTTTCCTGCTTCTTTAACAGGGACGTTAGAAAGAACCAATCGAGCGTATCTTTAGTTTGGCTGCATCATTTTTCCATGTGGACTGCTTCCCAAAAATGAAACCAGATAACCTCCAGAAAACTTCAGCATGACATCTCAAAGTCCCCTTCTACAGGCATGGGCAGGTAGCCTGTAGCTGTCGTAGGCCGCTAGCGAACATCCGAGGCCGCCCGTCCTCGCATTCTGCGACGTGGGCCATTCTCAACATCCATGACTGTCGTCCCATTTGGAGGTACCCAGCTACTTCGAGGAAACGCCACAAGCAGCAAAATCACTTAATCGTACTTACATTGCCTATATTTCTTCAAGTCTTTCACTGTACTGGCTGCTAATCTTCTGTCCTCCTTGGTAGAATGGGAAATAAAAGAAAGTCATTATCATTCAGATTAATGTACACAAATCAAAACATTTTTATACACAATTTTTTTTATTTAAACATTTTCTCATTGTTGAAGGACTGGTCTGTGAACTTGAATATGAAGAACAGCAATGAAATAAAAGGGTTTCTTTGTTGTAGACCAAGTAAATTTGACATTTTCCATCTCTTATTCTTCTGTTTTTTCCTGCTTCTTTAACAGGGACGTTAGAAAGAACCAATCGAGCGTATCTTTAGTTTGGCTGCATCATTTTTCCATGTGGACTGCTTCCCAAAAATGAAACCAGATAACCTCCAGAAAACTTCAGCATGACATCTCAAAGTCCCCTTCTACAGGCATGGGCAGGTAGCCTGTAGCTGTCGTAGGCCGCTAGCGAACATCCGAGGCCGCCCGTCCTCGCATTCTGCGACGTGGGCCATTCTCAACATCCATGACTGTCGTCCCATTTGGAGGTACCCAGCTACTTCGAGGAAACGCCACAAGCAGCAAAATCACTTAATCGTACTTACATTGCCTATATTTCTTCAAGTCTTTCACTGTACTGGCTGCTAATCTTCTGTCCTCCTTGGTAGAATGGGAAATAAAAGAAAGTCATTATCATTCAGATTAATGTACACAAATCAAAACATTTTTATACACAATTTTTTTTATTTAAACATTTTCTCATTGTTGAAGGACTGGTCTGTGAACTTGAATATGAAGAACAGCAATGAAATAAAAGGGTTTCTTTGTTGTAGACCAAGTAAATTTGACATTTTCCATCTCTTATTCTTCTGTTTTTTCCTGCTTCTTTAACAGGGACGTTAGAAAGAACCAATCGAGCGTATCTTTAGTTTGGCTGCATCATTTTTCCATGTGGACTGCTTCCCAAAAATGAAACCAGATAACCTCCAGAAAACTTCAGCATGACATCTCAAAGTCCCCTTCTACAGGCATGGGCAGGTAGCCTGTAGCTGTCGTAGGCCGCTAGCGAACATCCGAGGCCGCCCGTCCTCGCATTCTGCGACGTGGGCCATTCTCAACATCCATGACTGTCGTCCCATTTGGAGGTACCCAGCTACTTCGAGGAAACGCCACAAGCAGCAAAATCACTTAATCGTACTTACATTGCCTATATTTCTTCAAGTCTTTCACTGTACTGGCTGCTAATCTTCTGTCCTCCTTGGTAGAATGGGAAATAAAAGAAAGTCATTATCATTCAGATTAATGTACACAAATCAAAACATTTTTATACACAATTTTTTTTATTTAAACATTTTCTCATTGTTGAAGGACTGGTCTGTGAACTTGAATATGAAGAACAGCAATGAAATAAAAGGGTTTCTTTGTTGTAGACCAAGTAAATTTGACATTTTCCATCTCTTATTCTTCTGTTTTTTCCTGCTTCTTTAACAGGGACGTTAGAAAGAACCAATCGAGCGTATCTTTAGTTTGGCTGCATCATTTTTCCATGTGGACTGCTTCCCAAAAATGAAACCAGATAACCTCCAGAAAACTTCAGCATGACATCTCAAAGTCCCCTTCTACAGGCATGGGCAGGTAGCCTGTAGCTGTCGTAGGCCGCTAGCGAACATCCGAGGCCGCCCGTCCTCGCATTCTGCGACGTGGGCCATTCTCAACATCCATGACTGTCGTCCCATTTGGAGGTACCCAGCTACTTCGAGGAAACGCCACAAGCAGCAAAATCACTTAATCGTACTTACATTGCCTATATTTCTTCAAGTCTTTCACTGTACTGGCTGCTAATCTTCTGTCCTCCTTGGTAGAATGGGAAATAAAAGAAAGTCATTATTATTCAGATTAATGTACACAAATCAAAACATTTTTATACACAATTTTTTTTATTTAAACATTTTCTCATTGTTGAAGGACTGGTCTGTGAACTTGAATATGAAGAACAGCAATGAAATAAAAGGGTTTCTTTGTTGTAGACCAAGTAAATTTGACATTTTCCATCTCTTATTCTTCTGTTTTTTCCTGCTTCTTTAACAGGGACGTTAGAAAGAACCAATCGAGCGTATCTTTAGTTTGGCTGCATCATTTTTCCATGTGGACTGCTTCCCAAAAATGAAACCAGATAACCTCCAGAAAACTTCAGCATGACATCTCAAAGTCCCCTTCTACAGGCATGGGCAGGTAGCCTGTAGCTGTCGTAGGCCGCTAGCGAACATCCGAGGCCGCCCGTCCTCGCATTCTGCAACGTGGGCCATTCTCAACATCCATGACTGTCGTCCCATTTGGAGGTACCCAGCTACTTCGAGGAAACGCCACAAGCAGCAAAATCACTTAATCGTACTTACATTGCCTATATTTCTTCCAAGTCTTTCACTGTACTGGCTGCTAATCTTCTGTCCTCCTTGGTAGAATGGGAAATAAAAGAAAGTCATTATTATTCAGATTAATGTACACAAATCAAAACATTTTTATACACAATTTTTTTTATTTAAACATTTTCTCATTGTTGAAGGACTGGTCTGTGAACTTGAATATGAAGAACAGCAATGAAATAAAAGGGTTTCTTTGTTGTAGACCAAGTAAATTTGACATTTTCCATCTCTTATTCTTCTATTTTTTCCTGCTTCTTTAACAGGGGCGTTAGAAAGAACCAATCGAGTGTATCTTTAGTTTGGCTGCATCATTTTTCCATGTGGACTGCTTCCAAAAAATGAAACCAGTGAAAACATTGAAACTTTAAAATTTCAAGCCTCACTTTTTAAACATAAAACATTTGTTTTCTTCGCATTTTTAATTTTTATGATTGGTTATGTAACATTTTCAACATACACAATGTTAGATTTTGATTCAAAATGTTTTTTTAACTTTATTCTGAAAATTATGAACAAAATTAAAAGCCTAATTAAGGTGGTGGTAGCCAACACCTTCAGTAAAATTAATTTGGCTTGATGAATTTTCATAAAGTTTTGACAAAGTATTTACTTTGACCCTTTGACAAAAATTTTAAAACATTTGAACCAACCTTTTTATCAGAAAAATTACACTGGTGATATAGCAGTTTGACAAACACTAATTTTGATCATTGAGAAGCTTAATATTCCCTTAACAACACAACGTCATTAAAACATTTAGCTGATTTTGCAGAGTTATCTCCCTGTAGTGTTAGGTACCACCTTAATGCACTATAATATTTGGTCTTTTCAATCTCAATTACTATCAAATATCAAATGTATATCATTTCAAAATTACATAAAAAGATATCTCAACACACACCATATCCTGAAAAACAAGATACCACTGAACTATCCATAGAACAAAAGCAAGGAACAGACAATAAAACCTGACCAATCAGAACTAGCTCAGAAAACAACTATGTTAATTGTTAATTGTTAGAAAAGACTTTGCACTTGAAGCACAATGTATTTCTGAAATGATCATTTGATATTTGTTTTGTCAATGGCAAATTGTTTTCAAATTAAGATTAATATTCTGTTGCAAAATTCTACTATTAAGGTGGTACATCTGACCTTAGAAACAGAGGCACTGGCTACGGTTACATGGAAATGTAACAATAATAAAAATATTATTGTTACATTGGAGTCTAATTGCCGGTTGGAAAGTTGGGCAAGGAACTGATTAATTACCAATGTAACAATAATTATTGAGGCTACGGTTACATTGAGTTATTGTTACATGAAAAACGGCAATGTACTTACGCTAGATTAATTAAACCTTTAATCTATAGTTTAATTGCTTAATTCTTTCATATGTATTAAATAATGCTGGTAATAATGATAAATAATAAATATTATTATTCAACAAATGGTGTGTAAATAGTTTTACGTAATCATGGTTTTGATGTTCTTCTTTAAAGATACTACTCCAGATTAGGACTGAGTACTCCAAAGGCGAAAAATATAGTTCAATGGTTTCACTTTGAACTTAAATACTGTGAACTTCTGTATCCATGTATCCATGGAGGACGTAAGTTCGTTCATCAAAAATGTGTAGGACTTAAACACATGAAATATGCTTTAAAAACCACTTACTGGATACATATGTAGAAACCGTCATTGTAAATAAAAAATTAAAGAAATTATATTTATAAATGTATGTATTGTAAATATAAAATAAATGTCTTAAACTTTTATTATTTAGTACATATTACTAGTCCCATCGTACATTGCTCTTTTTCATGTAACAATAACGCAATGTAACCGTAGCCTCAATAGTTATTGTTACATTCGTAATTAATCAGGTCCTTACCCAACCATGCATTTCGGCAATTAGTCTCCAATGTAACAATAATATTTTTATTATTGTTACATTTCCATGTAACCATAGCCAGTGCCTTTCTGGAAATCTTAAATTAGTATAATATGGAGCGCATTAATGCTGAAATTTAATGCAAACTGATAGACAAGTGAATTTGGCTCAAATTGGTCTAAAAATATTTGTCTTTCACCAAAAGTTTTATTTCTGCAAATTTGTTGGTTAAATTAAGTAAACAATGACATCAAAAGCACTGTTTTGTGTTAGAGTAGGCCTTCTTTTACATAGGTTCTAAATTTGAGGGAGTAATTGGTGGTAAGACGCCTACATTTCAATAAAGAGACAACTGTAAAAAACATTCTTTAGTTGAGGAAATATTAAGCTTCTCAATGATAAAAAGTAGTCTTTGTCAAACTGCTATATATCAAATGAAATTTTTCTGATAAAGTGTGTGGCTTAAGTTTTTTGAGATTTTTATATTTTTGTCAAAGTAAATATTTTGTAAAAATTTTATGAAAATTAAAAGAGCAAAATTTATTTTATTCAAGCTGTTTCAATCAGTTTCAATTAATGAACAGTTTATGCTGTTTTTTATTATCTATCACGATGCATTCAATATACCAAAAACTGAAAAGAATTCGAATATATTTGCTCTCTGTTGATTTTAAATTTGAAATAAAACACTGCAATATACCCTCATTTTGCAAACCAAACCCATTTTCACTTACATATCTTATAAAAAAAATTGTAAGGGTTCCGCGGAACCCAGCTGTCTCGCCTACTTTTGCTGAAAATCACAGGCTCAACAAAAATGAGGAAAAAAATCAATAAAAATATTCCTCTTGATACTATTTTTTGATTGTAAGAAGCTTCTGTCCAAGTTTGGTAAAAATCCAGGATAGTTTACGAATCTAATAAATGTTTAAAAACTTTAACTGCAGACTGTATGTAATGTTAACTGTAAGAAAAACTAAGTCCATTTATCAGTAAAATACAGATACACAGGTACAAAATATTAACAAAATTTCCTTCTAAATACTAGCTTTTGATCATAAACAACCTTCTGTCTAAGTTTGGTACAAATTAAAAGTAGTATAAGAAAGTTATTAAAAATTTTTTTAAATTTAACCACAGAGCTAGTGAATGTGTTGTTTCCTGGCAGAAAATCTAAGTCCATTTAAAAGTAAGATACAGAAAAAAACGGATTTATTTTTTCACAAAATTTACTTCTGTATATTATCTTTTGATCATAAACAAGCTTCATTCCATGTTTGGTACAAACCCAGGATAGTTTAAGAAAGTTCTTTTAAATTTAAAATCACAGAGTGAATGTAATGTTTCCCTGCAGAAAAACTAAGTCCATTTATAAGTAAAATGCAGAAAAAAAAAGAATTTTATTTTTACAAAATTTTCTTCTGGATACTATCTCATGATCATAAACAAGCTTCTGTCCACGTTTGGAAGTAATCCAGTATAGTTTAAGAAAGTTGTTAAAATTTCAAAAACTTTAACCACAGAGTGAATATTTGTGGACGCCGACGACGACAACACCGAAATGTTAGATTGCTTAGTCTCGCTTTTTCGAAAAAAATCGAAGGCTCAACAAAAAGCCAACCAAACATATATCTATTTAATCAGTTTTACTACTTTACTTACATTGCCTTTATTTCTTCCAAGTCTTTAGCTGCTTCTTCTGTCCTCCTTGGTACAATTGGAATAAAATAAACAAAAGGGTTTCTTTGTTGTAGACCAAATGCATTTGACATTTTCCTTTTTTTATTCGTCTATTTTTTCATGCATGTTTTTCTCAACATCCATGACTGACGTCTCATTTGGAGGTAACCAGCTACTTTGAGGAAACGCCAACAGCAGCAAAATCATTTAATCATACTTACACTGCCTTTGTTTCTTTAAGTCTTTCACTTTCTGATGCTTCGTCTGTCCTCAATTTTTTAAAACCTTTTCTCATTGTTGGAGGACTTGTCTGTGAACATGAATATCAAAGATATAAACAATTGAAAGTTCATTAAAATTGGTTTAAGCGTTTTTGATATGTCTGGACAGTATACCATGATTTTAACAGGAGAAAAATTCATTATATTTGGAACAACTTTTCTAAAAGAGGGGTCAAATTATTTTTAATAATAAAGAACATACAAGCCAAGGAATTTTACAAAATTCTTGGACATGTTTTGACCATATAATACCAGATAGCTGTATAAATATCAGGGGCAGATCCAGCCATTTTAAAAAGAAGGGGGTCCCAACCCAGGGCTTTCCATTGAAGCCGTAGCCGGCGGAAATCCACCGTTTACGGTGGCTTCAAGTGCCGGCTATTTCACTGACATAAATATAAATTCAAAAAGAAAAAATATCTTTTTCAAATGTTTACAGGCAGCCGAGAGACGTATTGTTGCAAAGTCGTGGTCACGATAAACAAGGATGAAAAGTCAGCGTTTACCTTGGGCTATATATAGTTCACATGAATTCAGGTCAGATTGGTTGTCTATTTAAAGTCAGAATGCATCGTTTCTTTTCAAAGATTACAAGAGAGACGTTCCGGTGGACATTGAATGATAACAATAGAGACGTTCAGATGGTCATTAACTCGTTGGCTTTTTTTTTGGCTTTTAAAACGTGAAGACAATCAGTTAGGATGACAATCTTATGTTATGGAATAATATCAGTCAAATTAAAGAAAGTGTAGTAGATCATATTGTTCAGAATCTGGAAAACAGTATCTTTTGAAGTTCATTTTTCACAGCCCACGTGGTGTTCAAAGAATCAAGGTCTAAAACGAAAGTAGAATATTGTCGACTCGACCTCAAATAAATAACATTTCCAAATGATTTATGTATCCGACTTATTGAACAGTTTACAAAACTAGAGGCTCTCAAGAGCCTGTATCGCTCACCTGATTCTACTTGGGTTTTTGAAATCATATAAAAAAATATAAAATTTGGCTAAAAGTGACAACACAACCTCATTTATAAGGAAAGGAACATGTTTAATTTCATTCAAAAGTCCCCCACTGGCGGCCATCTTGGATGACGGATCGGCTACAAAGTAACAACACTTGGTCAGCACCTCATAAGGAACATTCATGCCATGTTTGGTTTTATTCCATTCAGTGGTTCTCTAAAAGAAGTCATTTGTATGCATTTCCCATAGGGTCCTATGTTAAACTAAGTCCCCTGCTGGCGGCCATCTTGGATGATGGATCGGCTACAAAGTAACAACACTTGGTCAGCACCTCATAAGGAACATCCATGCAATGTTTGATTTTATTCCATTCAGTGGTTCTTTAAAAGAAGTCATTTGTATGCATTTCCCCTAGGGTCCTATTTTAAACTAAGTCCCCCGCTGGCGGCAATCTTGGATAATGGATCGGCTACAAAGTAACAACACTTGGTCAGCACCACATTAGGAACATTCATGCCATGTTTGATTTCATTCCATTCAGTGGTTCTCTAAAAGAAGTCATTTGTATGCATTTCCCATAGGGTCCTATGTAAAACTAAGTCCCACGCTGGCGGCCATCTTGGATGATGGATCGGCTACAAAGTAACAACACTTGGTCAGCACCACATAAGGAACATTCATGCCATGTTTGGTTCCATTCCATTCAGTGGTTCTCTAGAAGAAGTTCAAAATGTAAATTGTTAACGACGACGACGACGACGGACGACGACGACGGACGACGGACGCCAAGTGGTGAGAAAAGCTCACTTGGCCCTTCGGGCCAGGTGAGCTAAAAAGAGAAAATCAGAGGATATATCAATTTTCTGTCAATGCTTGAGAAATAATTGTATGATTTAAATATGGTAACAGTCTTTAGAGAGAAAAGGGGGGTCATTTGTTTACAAATGCACGTAGTTATGCAAAATAAATCGATCACGATTTCTAACAAACCGGATTATTATATAAATAAAACTCCTTTAAAAGTAAATGAATTTTACATTAGACATTATTTTCTTATACCAATCATATGGGCCCTTGTCGGGCAAGATACAAAAAACATCATAATACAAATTAATTATGGTAAGAGGCATTGAGTGTAACGAGGCCGATTTAGTATTAAAAGAATATATATGATATAAAGTTTATTAATAGGGAAACAAACAAAAAGTAAAAATAGAACCAGCAATATACAGTATTACAGCTAGGCCATTTTCAGAGGGCGCGGCGCCTGCCCTTTTCTGAGTGGCGCCCTGTGCCCTTTTTACAGTTTCCAGGGCGCCCTGCCTTTTTTGAAGATCGATTGCATATTAATTTGCGTATTGATATGATACGCTAATTACTAAATTTTACCTGGGGAAAAGATTATGACTTTGTTTACCACCCCAAGCTAATCAATGGTTACAACTGGTGTCATAATCTGTTGTTATAGGTAAGGCCTAAATTAAAATATTGTTTGTTTGCCCTTTTCCGACCCTATGTTTTGAAACAGGGTAGGTAGGTAGGTAAAATATTTTATTTTTTTCCCCATTAAAATAACTTGGCTCGGTATATTATTTGTTATGGGTAGGCAGGTAGGTATAATATTTTATTTATAGATACAAAATCTGCAGAATGTCATTTTGGTCCGTTTTGTTTTTGCAAATAAGTTTTCTAGCTAGGACTAGTAGTTTTGAAAAAAAATATCACGTAGAATGTGAAGCTAATTCATATGCCTACAATTTTGTTTTCAAATATCAAAATATAGACCTGTGTCGCATATCTTCAACATTTATATGCCTGGAACTTTGAAGAGTTTGCACTTGCGCTCACATTCTGTACTACGTACCTTGTACGCTTACCTAAAGGTTTTCTGTAAGAGATAACTTTGTACTGGTAAGATATGTCCGGGAAGTCATACATTACTAGTAGAAAAAGTCCATAGAGGGTTAAAAATTTCGTGTGTGCCTAAAAGTGGTTTCCAATAAAAATGCTACAAGACTTACAACTCAATTGTCACGTATTTTACATCGCATTTATAAATGATCTGTATGGAAAACTTGGCGATTTTACTGCCAGATATTCTCCACTTTACAGGGTTTTGTCACTTTTGGTTCATGTCAGATATAAATAATATATCGGCATCGTTAACATAATCATCCTGATCTGCAGATCACAAAAGGCAATCCCTACATAGAACACAACATCGGTTTACAAATTATTTTGTACACACGTTGATAATTTTGTATCAAACGAACTTTTTTGTAAATGAACCCTGCTCTTTAAGTATAAAGGTACAGAGTAACGTACGTCATATCATGATTTCAGGAAGCGTTCAACATCGATTTCAAAAAAATGCATTGAAACTTCAGGGGTAAATTCAGTAAATAAATATACGTCATAAGGGACCGCCCATTTGGGGGAGAGCTTTCTGTCTAAAAGTGAAGTCATGTGCTCTTCTGATTGGTAGATAATGTTTGTAATAAATATTTTATGGTAGATGGATCAAAACTAGAGTTGAAAAAAAATAAAAAATAAATGCTGAATGTACTATTTTTTTTCCCTACAGGGTTGAAAAGTAATGGGGGTCAGTATAGGAATTCAGTGCGAATCATCATTGTTTGTAAACAAGGCCATGTGAATGCCCAAAAATGCCGCATGACCCTATGTTTTTATTGTTGCAAAAGATAGGGCTACATTTATACTTTCATGAATGATATATGAAAGTTTTTAATTTCTAAAGGTTAATCAGGTATAAATTTATTTCCACACATAGATTAGCATTAAAGTCAATGGGAGATTTTTTACTGAATTTACCCCTATAGGAAAATATGCACTTTTTCACTGTACTTGTCCAAGGCCACACAATAATCACAAAACTCATTTCCTGTAAATGTTAATGTAATGGAAGGATTTTGGAACCTTTTGAAGTTGCTTTTTACACAAATTTCTATCTTTAACTGCGGCTATCCAGGATGCACTCGGTGTACTGTGAGAGAAGCATGGAGTATATGGTAAAAATCAGTTTTTGTGTCCAGATTGAAAGAAACAATAGAAATTACACTTGAGAGTTATGATATCAATGAAAGGTATACATATTCTCCCCATTTACATCATATTTTGCACATATTTCTCCTCATAATGTATAAAATCATATGAAAAAAATGGATTACCTCCCTTTGACATAGTGTTTTTTTTTTAGCTGTGTTCCCCATGTTAAGTTGTAGAACAAGTGGTAAATAAGCACTTTTCTAGTATTTTAACACTCGAATAATCTAACCGCATGAAGGTATTCATTTATTTTTACATAACGCATTGCGTTTCTTTATTTAAAGAATATACTAGACAACTTTTCATGATTACATGTCCTTCATCTATGAAACAAGTGTTGAAATGTTTGTAATTGGATTTTTGTCGAGCCTTCGACTTTAGTCGAAAAAGCGAGACTAAGCGATCCTACATTCCGTCGTCGTCGGTGTCGTCGTCGTCCACAAATATTCACTCTGTGGTTAAAGTTTTTGAAATTTTAATAACTTTCTTAAACTATACTGCCTTTCTACCAAACTTGGACAGAAGCTTGTTTATGATCATAAGATAGTATCCAGATGTAAATTTTGTAAAAATAAAATTCCATTCCATTTTTTCTGTATTTTACTTATAAATGGACTTAGTTTTTCTGCGGGGAAACATTACATTCACTCTGTGGTTAAAGTTTTTAAAGTTTTAATAACTTTCCTAAACTATCCTTGGTTTGTACCAAACTTGGACAGAAGCTTGTTTATGATCATAAGATAGTATCCAGAAGTAAATTTTTTAAAAAGATAACTCCATTTTTTTTCTGTATTTTACTTTTAAATGGACTTAGATTTTCTTCCAGTGAACATTACATACAGTCTGCAGTTAAAGTTTTCAAAACATTTATTAGATTCATTAACTATCCTAAATTTTTACCAAACTTGGACAGAAGCTTCTTACAATCATAAGATAGTATCAAGAGGAATATTTTTATTGATTTTTTTCCTCATTTTTGTTGAGCCTGCGATTTACAGCAAAAGTAGGCGAGACACTGGGTTCCGCGGAACCCTTACAAATTTTTATGTTAAATAATGGCTTTCAAATATTCTAAATTGTTACTTGAATCTCCCAAATGTAAAGTTTGGTCATACCTAATCTTATTTTTTCATATTTGGCACTTTTTTCTACTTCAGTTCTGGCTGTCTAGTTTTGGCGAAGAACCCATCCTGATGTTGGGGTAACAGGAATTTCTGCAGAGTGATTGTCAATGACATTTTGTGAAATTTACAAGTAATTAAAACACAGATTTAGTATAATGAAACATAATTGTTGTTTTATTTGGTATGAAACTGCTTAAAAAAGCCTTTGAAAAGTCTTTTTGTGGTCTTTTCATGGTATTTAATCAAAAACCTCCATATAAGGAAAAATCTAACTAAGAGTACACCAAGACTTTAGTTTCCAGATGTACTTGCAATACTGGTCAAAGCAAACACAGAAAACAATTCATATTTATTAAACATAGTATTTTACACCATTCTTTTAACAAGAGGCTGTCACAACGACAGCAAACCGGATTTATTAACATTTATTTGTGTCCTGGCTATATCACAAGAACCATTACTGATGAATGGTGAAAGTGAAAATCGTCAATATCAAATTTGACCTCCATTTTGTCATCAGTATCAACATATTAAAATTTGAAAAGCTTAGATTGAATGGTTCATGAGTAAATGCAACAACCTGAATGGAAACGCCATTTTACGATCTTTCAAGAACCATAACTCCTGAACGGTAAAAGTCAAAATCGTCATTATTGAACTTGACCTCTATTTTGTCATCAGTAACAACATATTAAAATTTCAAAAGCTTTGGTTGAATGGTTCATGAGAAAATGCACGGACACGACGGGAAAAACCATTTTTCAATCTTTCAAGAACCATAACTCCTGAACGGTAAAAGTCAAAATCGTCATTATTGAACTTGACCTCCATTTTGTCATCAGTAACAGCATATTAAAATTTCGGAAGCTTTGGTATAACAGTTCATGCATAAATGCACGGACACGACTTGAAACTCCATTTTTCAATCTTTCAAGAACCATAACTCCTGAACGGTAAAAGTCAAATTCGTCATTATTGAACTTGACCTCCATTCTTAACATTCATTAGTAACATTAGTAACAACATATTAAAATTTGGGAAGCTTTGGTAGAACAGTTCATGCGTAAATGCACGGACAACTCCATTTTCCAATCTTTCAAGAACCATAACTCCTGAACAGTAAAAGTCAAAATCGCCATTATTGAACTTGACCTTCGTATAGTTGTCAGTAATAACATATTAAAATTTTAAAAGCTTTGGTTGAACGGTTCATGAGTTAATGCACGGACAACATTTGATTGCCGCCCGCCCGCCTGGCCGCCCGCCGTACATCCCCAAATCAATAACCGACATTTTTGTCACAAAAATCCGGTTAAAAACAGTCAATGCGCAACTTTATATACCAAATATACATTGGCCGCAGTATGGGCTGTAGTATAAATTTTGCTCTATCTTTACAAATTCAGCATTTATGAAGGTTGTATTGAAACTGGAACTTGGAAATTGGATACATTACATGTTTATTAGAAAAAAAGTTGAAAAAGAAGTAAAAAAGTCCCTTATAGGGGTAAATTCAGTAAATAAATATACGTCATAAGGGACCGCCCATTTGGGGGAGAGCTTTCTGTCTAAAAGTGAAGTCATGTGCTCTTCTGATTGGTAGATAATGTTTGTAATAAATATTTTATGGTAGATGGATCAAAACTAGAGTTGAAAAAAAATAAAAAATAAATGCTGAATGTACTATTTTTTTTCCCTACAGGGTTGAAAAGTAATGGGGGTCAGTATAGGAATTCAGTGCGAATCTACATTGTTTGTAAACAAGGCCATGTGAATGCCCAAAAATGCCGCATCAACCTATGTTTTTATTGTTGCAAAAGATAGGGCTACATTTATACTTCCATGAATGATATATGAAAGTTTTTAATTTCTAAAGGTAAATCAGGTATAAATTTATTTCCACACATAGATTAGCATTAAAGTCAATGGGAGATTTTTTACTGAATTTACCCCTATAGGAAAATATGCACTTTTTCACTGTACTTGTCCAAGGCCACACAATAATCACAAAACTCATTTCCTGTAAATGTTAATGTAATGGAAGGATTTTGGAACCTTTTGAAGTTGCTTTTTACACAAATTTCTATCTTTAACTGCGGCTATCCAGGATGCACTCGGTGTACTGTGAGAGAAGCATGGAGTATATGGTAAAAATCAGTTTTTGTGTCCAGATTGAAAGAAACAATAGAAATTACACTTGAGAGTTATGATATCAATGAAAGGCATACATATTCTCCCCATTTACATCATATTTTGCACATATTTCTCCTCATAATGTATAAAATCATATGAAAAAAATGGATTACCTCCCTTTGACATAGTGTTTTTTTTTTAGCTGTGTTCCCCATGTTAAGTTGTAGAACAAGTGGTAAATAAGCACTTTTCTAGTATTTTAACACTCGAATAATCTAACCGCATGAAGGTATTCATTTATTTTTACATAACGCATTGCGTTTCTTTATTTAAAGAATATACTAGACAACTTTTCATGATTACATGTCCTTCATCTATGAAACAAGTGTTGAAATGTTTGTAATTGGATTTTTATGTTAAATAATGGCTTTCAAATATTCTAAATTGTTACTTGAATCTCCCAAATGTAAAGTTTGGTCATACCTAATCTTATTTTTTCATATTTGGCACTTTTTTCTACTTCAGTTCTGGCTGTCTAGTTTTGGCGAAGAACCCATCCTGATGTTGGGGTAACAGGAATTTCTGCAGAGTGATTGTCAATGACATTTTGTGAAATTTACAAGTAATTAAAACACAGATTTAGTATAATGAAACATAATTGTTGTTTTATTTGGTATGAAACTGCTTAAAAAAGCCTTTGAAAAGTCTTTTTGTGGTCTTTTCATGGTATTTAATCAAAAACCTCCATATAAGGAAAAATCTAACTAAGAGTACACCAAGACTTTAGTTTCCAGATGTGCTTGCAATACTGGTCAAAGCAAACACAGAAAACAATTCATATTTATTAAACATAGTATTTTACACCATTCTTTTAAAAACAGTCAATGCGCAACTTTATATACCAAATATACATTGGCCGCAGTATGGGCTGTAGTATAAATTTTGCTCTATCTTTACAAATTCAGCATTTATGAAGGTTGTATTGAAAATGGAACTTGGAAATTGGATACATTACATGTTTATTAGAAAAAAAGTTGAAAAAGAAGTAAAAAAGTCCCTTATAGGGGTAAATTCAGTAAATAAATATACGTCATAAGGGACCGCCCATTTTGGGGAGGAGCTTTCTGTCTAAAAGTGAAGTCATGTGCTCTTCTGATTGGTAGATAATGTTTGTAATAAATATTTTATGGTAGATGGATCAAAACTAGAGTTGAAAAAAAATAAAAAATAAATGCTGAATGTACTATTTTTTTTCCCTACAGGGTTGAAAAGTAATGGGGGTCAGTATAGGAATTCAGTGCGAATCTACATTGTTTGTAAATAAGGCCATGTGAATGCCCAAAAATGCCGCATGACCCTATGTTTTTATTGTTGCAAAAGATAGGGCTACATTTATACTTTCATGAATGATATATGAAAGTTTTTAATTTCTAAAGGTAAATCAGGTATAAATTTATTTCCACACATAGATTAGCATTAAAGTCAATGGGAGATTTTTTACTGAATTTACCCCTTCAAATGCAAGTGTTCATGTCAAACGCTCAGGTGATACCAAACGGACCGGACCTTATACGTTAAAGATAAAACCCGAAGATTCCGGTAAAAATGTTTTGAGCGGGAAATACAAATATAAGATTTTTGGTAGGAACGAAAAAATGAAATAAAATAAAATCTTGCTGGTAAATACAAATAAAAGATTTTCAGGCGGAACGAATTTATAGGGTCGGTCGGTAAAGGGCAAACAAACAATATTTTAATTTAAGCCTAATCCGTTTATCGGATGGGTCATTAATGATCATCAACATTAATTCGTTCAAATAGAATGGGTCAGTCGGCAATTATCTTTGAAGAAATGTGCATACAACAACTTGGGCACAATTTGCGATGTTTACCGTAGTTTCATGGAAGAAACGTAATGACAGAAAGTTGGAAAACCATTATAAACTCGTTGAAGACATTGTTTTACTTGTTTTCTGTAAAATAAACAGAAAATTCAGACGTATTTGTCATTGACTGCCTTCATTTTTGATACGAAAATAACAAAATCAGCCGCCATATTGTGATCATATTTACATCATATTTACGTACTGTTTATAATCCTCCAAAGAAGGAGCACAACCAAATAAAGAAAGATAACTCAATCTGATTTTTTTCCTAGCATGGAGTAACCCATTTACAGTTATGGGAAAAGTTAAAGAGGGTCTTAGTAGCAGTGTTGGTAGGGTGCCTTGGTCATCTTTTTCTGTATTCTTTATTTTTGATACTATTTTTCACTGTTGCTTTATATCCTAAAATTGTGAATTTACTGAGCACAGCTGTTTTGTGCTTTATTGCCATCAAGCACAGCAGGGGTAGAAAAGTGAAACTGGTAAAATGTGATAGATCATAGAAACAGTATGAAACAGATCTTTCAAAACATACTGCATATAAAGTTCAACTGTGCCAAGCAATGATAAAAAAAACTTGTGTGACAAGCTGCTTGACAAGTTTTTTAGCCTTAAAAGTAGAAAGATAGAGTTCTATATGGGCTAAAGATGTTGTTCTTGTATAACCTGTGATTCAACGAATAAACACAAATGTTTGATTAACATCTTTTATTAAAATATGCCCTTTTCATATTATCATATCGCACGTTAAATGCCCTTTTTCAGGATTGGCACCCTGCCCTTTTGAAAACCTAGCTGGAACACTGATATAGTATCTCATTCTGCAGTATTTCTCCTCATGATCAGTGCACAGCAGTGAGGGACTTTTACATCACAACAATGCAAAGGTCATCTAGGGGAGATCCTTCAGAACTAGCTACAGATACATGAGAAATGAGATTACTCCAATAGTGATTCTTCTCATGATTAATGCACAGTAGCAAGGGTTGACATTGCTACTGGGCAATATTCATCAAGGGACGGTGCTCTAGATCTCACTATAGAGAAATTATAAAGTTCAAATTACAAGTAGTAGAGGGAGATAAATCCCATTAAAACTTTTGATATTTTTAAATGAACATGCATAATTCTGATAATAAATTCCCGTCTTCATTATTCATTAACCATATCAGTTTTTGGGTAGGGTCAAGATTTTTAAAATTCTTGCAGCAATTATTTATCAAGGTAATGAAAATAAAAAAACTATAACATATAAAAAAAAGAGATTTTTTTTTTTTTTAATTTCATCCATAAAAAAATGGTCATTTAAAAGATGAAATTAGGTGCCAGGAGATTGCGAGAATGCAGGATTTTGCTCTATTTATGCCAGAGCTTCTGGGGACTTGAGTGGCCCCCAGACCCCCTGCCGTAATGGGCGTCCGGCTTAGCCAAACGCATGTTACAGCCGCCTACAATTTTAATTGAGCCTTCTATTTCAATTTCAAGGAAAAGCCCGGACAATCCAGGACATATGGAGGGGGGGGGGGGGGGGGGGTACAACTATATGTTCCCATTCAAATGCAATGATCATCCTAACGGACCATGCAATACTCACAGAATGTTAGTTTATATAAAAATTTGCTGAAGTCTTTAGGTAGTATAAATTGCAATTATGTATTGCTCAGTTGATTTTAAAAATAATTATTCTACAAACTAACAGAGTGGAGTGATTTTATTTCTTATAATTATTTGCACTTATCGATTTAAATACACTTTAAAATGATTAAAATCGGCATTCACATGTATGGCGGTCTACTCGATTCCCATATATATAGCTCATTGAAACATGTCAACTTTAATTTTCGCATATTTGATCATTTAACTTTCATTGGCAGGAGTTATGACTTGAGATGAATATCTGGACTGGTAAAAATAAGACATAATCTAGCCATAAAGAGTAGGAATATCATACAAATTTTTACTTGTTCTCGTCATTCAAGCTAAACATTCATAATATCGGTTAACATTAAATTACACAGTAACAGGGGCATTTTGTGTCATAAGAGAAAGAATGAGACTAACCTGACTGATAATATAATGAATTTCCAACCACAAAGTCAAGTTATTAAATCGTAAATAGGTGTTTTAGATTCTCTTGCAGTTCCAGTGTTTATGGATCATGACTTCCGGCCTCGACAGAATTTACCCGCCAAATACATTAACCAATAAATGGATAGCGGTTTAATGAACCGTGAATAGGGAAATGCGTACGGTGAAACCTAACAAAAAAAAGGCACGATTCTATCGATGTCTAGAGTTTTCTGCTCTTCGGTCGGGTTGTTTGGCACATTTCCCATTTTCATTCTCACTTATGCACTTAAACATAGACAAAACTAGTCCCGGCATACCGCAGGGCCGTAACTACATTGAGGCAAATGAGGCAAATGCCTCATATGCCTCATCTTAGAAATAAAAAAAAGAAAAAAAAAGAAACAAAAGATTGTCTTAATTTCAAATTGTTTTCACGGAAAGTGTCTAACAAGAAGCAAGTTCTCTTCACTCTCTGGTGTCGCCCCTGCATGTTATTCGTGATCCATGTTTCTTTTTTACTTTTAGTTTTCAGAATTGATGGTCTGTTGTTTGAACTTCTGTGTCCCGGGTTTGTCTTTTGCTCATTTATTGTCCTACTTTATGACAATAGTCTGAGTGTTGATTTTCATTTGTAAACGTGTAGTTATGTAATGTTGCATGCCCACTGATGTCCAGATATTGTGATAGAGAAAATATTTTAAAAATATACTAGACATAAAAAAAAAAAAGGTCGTTTCTGCATGGAGAATTAAATTTGATATCAGAGAATTCACAACTGGCTTCTTTTGGTTGATAAAACTAGATAGCTGACATGGTTTAAATTAGAGTAAGGTCACCAATTTTACGGTATCAAATAATTTGAAAAAAAGCAATAATGTATTGCCATATGACCATTTCCATTGATGTGTTAAACTTGCATTATCGTCATGTTCAGACCCTTTTACAGAAAACAAAGGAATATGGAGTAAATGTGCACGAAACCTAATCGCACACAAAAAAGTCATAAAAAAATACTAATGATCAATCATTTGGTCAAAGTTGCTGGAGGGTCTTCAACAATAAAAGAATCATTAATACCGTAAAACAGGGTCAAGATGGTCCCTAGTGTCGACTTAAGCAGTACTAGTATTTAAAGCATAATACTGCACTGTCACTATATTCCAATCTAGTCATAAAAATGTCACCAAAGTCTAAGCACAATACAAGACTAAAACAGACAGACAGATCCGGTATTAATGATTAGGAGAATTACGAATTTTGCGTTGTCCATAAAACCTTAAAGACTAAAATTACAATGAATCTATGTTTTTGCTTTCAGACCAGAATATTATCGAAAGAAAGCTAAAAATTAATTGCGTTTCAATGTCAGAAAGAGTCTGGGAAACGCTCAGAATGCACGATTTTGCGTTATTTTTCTCGGAGCTTCTGGGGGGCCTTGAGCGGTCCCAGTCCCCTCGCCAAATTTTTTTGCCTCGCTCCGCTCGGCGATATATTTTGCCTCACTATTTGAAGAGGCTAGTTACGGCCCTGGCCCGCCTGTAGTGCAGGTCCACGTCAATAGTATAGAATAGAACAGAATAGAATAGAATATTTTTATTTCCCAAATTACAGGGCCCATAAAGGGCATAAAATCAGATACAATTGATTTACATAATTGGTAACAACAACAATAACAGAGGCATATACATATATATTTGGAATATGAGCATTGGTCAGAATCAAGCTAAAAACCACAAATATATTGTGAATAAACGAATAATAAAGTTACATTATATATGTATTTATACTCAAATTATTTACTTGACTTAGTGTCAGTGTTCATACCTGATCTCCTTAATTCAAAACAGTCACAAATATAACAGCCCAGTTTTTTCATAAGAGTAACATTTTCTAGGGTCAAGAGCCATAAAAATTTAGAAGATTTATTTAAATTTATACTCGAATTTATAAATTATAACAATTGTTAGAAATATCTTGATAAAAATCGTCCCTTTGAATATCATGAAGAGGGCATTCTAATAAAAAATGAAGCTCATCTTCAACTTTACCAAGTGAGCAATTAGAACAAAGACGCTCAGATCTTTCTATATGTTTTTTTAATATCTGTCTGTCTCAATTTTTAAAGAGTGAGCGCTTATTCTTAATTTACAAATTGACTGTCTTTTTTTGAAGTCCTGTAATTCTAAATATTTTTCTTTTTTAAAACAATTTTTTATAGGAAAATAAGTACCAAGCTTCCCTTTTTCGGAGTTAACTGTTTGATACTTCGGTTTATTCCAAAATGTTAAATAACTTTTACATAGTTTATTTTTAACATGCTGACATAAAGAACCAATTGATTGGTCAAAATTTGGTAATTCAATCTCTCTCTGAATATATAATCTATACTAGAATACCATGCATTTACATTAGAACTATACACTGTTTACAACGTATGAATGCATCAAATAATAATCCTTCTTTTAAACGTTTCAGTCTATAAAAGTATATAATGATGCATTTCTAAACATTATCTATCACGGCAAAATTTTAATCAATTTGATGCTAACGGTAGCCGAAAATGACCGTTTGACGCCAGCCGGGAAAGGGCATTACTACCCTCATATATGCCTCTGTCTTGACAGGTGCGCCTCGGCAGGATTTGGGGCCTCAGTGATACTCAAATGACTATGTTCAGTTGTGAGTGATACATTTACTAGTAAAAAAATAAATAGTATGCTTTTAAGACCCATCTAATTAAGTATAGGAATCAAAACAAATCTTTATAGTGAAAATGACATAGCTTGACTGATGAAGGCATGACTTGAAATCATATAAGCACAGGCTACTTCTTTCCTGATGTTGGATGAAATGTCAATTTACTATCCTGTATAGTTACTTGAAGCAAATACAGGTCACTGAACGGCGGCGTTTAGCAATGATCAAACATAACAAACTGTAAAATATATATACATTGTATACAAGAATGTGTCCCAAGTACACGGATGCCCCACTCGCACTATCATTTTCTATGTTCAGTGGACCGTGAAATTGGGGTCAAAACTTTAATTTGGAATTAAAATTAGAAAGATCATATCATAGGGAACAAGTGTACTAAGATTCAAGTTGATTACACTTCAACTTCTTCAAAAACTACCTTGACCAAAAACTTTAACCTGAAGCACAGACGGACGGACGAACGGACGCACAGACGGACGGACGGACGCACAGACGGACGGACGAACGGAGGCACAGACCAGAAAACATAATGCCCCTCTAATATCGTAGATGGGGCATAAAAAGGGGAGAGTTGATCAATGACAAAACGGAAAACAGATGTACTACAGTTTAACAACAAGCAACCATACAGACTTGCGATATGCATGCAAATCATTTGGCATGGGTTTAATATGTTTGTGAGCGCTCAACCTCTCTTTATTAAATTTGAATAATGGTGTATCCAACAGAGCGCCAATAAAAAAAAGTATTTTTAAAGCAATCATTCGTAAAAATTTTGTTTTGATTCTTACTCTTGTTTTCATTTTTATAAAGGGGGCGCTGCTGCCCTAAGAGGGGGTCCGCTCCAGTCAAGCTTCAGTGATTCCCTATATAACCAACCAAAATTTTCTCACAAAAAGGGGGAATGGCTGGATTCGTCTATGGTTTTAGATGGGAAAGTAGGCTCGTTTTCTATTAGAGTCGAGAACAAATATGTGTCCTATGACTTCCCCCTCATTTAAAACAAAAGAAGAATAGATGAATGGTTAGTGGATACAAATATGTTTTGTGTTATTAAAATACAATGAAACTCAGTCTGATTAAAACCAGCCCCACTATCAAAAAACGCAAGTGGATAGTGGGGCTGGTTTTAATCAGACTAAATGAACCTATACTATTTGCAAAACGTATATTAGGCGGGTTTGATTTGTCAATACTTCTAATTGTTTAAGGTCATTACATGTCGTGCATTACAATAGTGTTAGTAGTGTTAGACGGGTCCAAGATTTTAGGTTAGGGGCACAAACTAAAATTATCGGTATAACGGGGCTTTATTCTGTTTGTTGTTTTAGGACTGCTCATTGTTTCGGGATCTATACGTATGCGGGATCTTACGCCATCGTATTGCCCGTTATATATAGGGAACTAGCACTCGCATATTTTCACCATAAAGTCAGTTAGAACTGCATGTATAACGACTTGTAACAGTACATGTATAAATACTATTCACAGTTATAAATTCCAATATAGAATTACATGTTACTTCATTCTAATCTATAATGCAACTTGTTACTTCAAGCTACTACGTATATACTCCAATATAACTGACCAATACACGAAGTTTTTCACAAGATCGTCTATAAACAGCTGTTCTTAATTTAGATTAAACATTTTAAGAACTCACCATCAACTCTTTAATGTGATTGACCACGCCACATTAAAATGATCGAACTTATCTAGTAAGCTGAGGACAACCTATGTTTTGTAATTTTAGGGGGAGGCATGCATACCCCCGCCTGAATCACCCCTTGATTGCAAATGTAGTTTACATTCATTGGAATATTTAAAAGTATATCATTGTTATAATCTAGAAAAAAATACTGGTCATCCTTTCTTGGGGGGATAAATAATGTAAGGTTATCATCGGTTAATGCAGTCATTCCAGATTTGAGGCATGATAACAAATAAATAGGCCTCAATGTCGGAACAGTACAAAACAAATAGACCAAGGTCAGGAGTAGCGAATAGCATGATATTTTGAGCCTGCTCTTCTATATCATAAGCTGTATTTTAATCTTTGTTCAAGTTAGGGGTCATCCTTGTGGTTTTCCAAATCTTTGTCAACATCAATAGATTAAAAGGACACACAGTTAAACAACCATACGCACTTTGGGTTGTAACCATGCAGTCTGGTGGAGAATTAACTAAAACAAAATCAGCAAGAAAAGTAACGGCTCAACGTCTTGACATGTCTCATAATACAAAAATATATTTCTGTTTCAAAGGCGGTTTAATTGCATTGTATCTGTTAAAAAATGACCACGATTATATAGTGTAAGGAACTGAAAATAAATTAAAAAAATTACAACTGAAAAAATAATTTTTTGGACTGCTATGAATATTCCACAAATAAGAAACAAAAAGAATCACTTATAAAGATTTACAAACATGTCAATGAATCATAAATTTTCTTTATATCTATATGAAATTCTCCAGTCATTAAATCTTTTACAAAATTCATTGATTACAAAAAAAAAGAAGATGAGGTATGATTGCCATGTTGAGACAACTCTCCACAAGAGACCAAAATGACACAGAAATTAACAATTATAGGTTACCGTACGGCCTTCAACAAAGAGCAAAGCCCATACCGCATACTCAGCTTCAAAAGGCCCCGAAATGACAATGTAAAACAATGCAAACGAGAAAACTAGCGGCCTTATTTATGTACAAAAAATGAACGAAAAACAAATATATGTAACACATAAACAAACGACAACCACTGAATTACAGGCTCCTTACTTAAATAAATGTTCATAACATACTAAATGTATGTTCATATTGAAATTGATAGAAAACCAAAACTTGTGAACTTTGGAAATAAAGGTGGAGGGTAAAAAAAAACCATTTTCCTGTCCCCAATAACCTATGACTTATGATACTTTTGCTGAAATTCTCCAGTCATTCTGTATTTAACAAAATTCTTCCAACAACACTTTACATACTGATACTTTAAACTACGCTCTGAATGCCCGCGATTTCGCGGGTGTGTTCTAGTATTGTTTAAATTAAAAGTTATATGGGTTATTTTATTTTTAAGAAAAAGTGTTTCAGTTTTAACTTCTTGAAACACGTTCTCCATATGACAGCAACTGTTTCAGTTAATGCCGATTGTTCGAAAAGAAGCTGAGCATTGCTTCCATCTAACATTTCATCAAAATGTAAAATTATTTCTTTTTTGTGTAAGCTGCAAGTTTTCGTCGGAAAATTGCAAGACTACCATGCAGCATAACTTATTACCGTGCATTATTAATATTATTACACAGAAAACACAACACCGGTATCTGTCTTGTACAAGTTTCCACTATTGACCAGATTTAAATATAACAATTCAACGGTACGTCCAGCAACAAATATTATATAACTGAATATTTTAATAGCGCGATACTATGTTTAATAACGAGATATGCATACACTATATTTTCTAATAGTCCGACATACTGTAGTGTAAAACGATAAGAAAACATGTCACCTTATATGGTAAAATATAATTATTCTAACTTCGAGCAAATCAGTCCTAGGCTTTTACTCTTATTCTTGATAGCGGTGGTATCGGTGTAGACTGAGAAGGACGTGACTATCCTAAAACACGCTAGTCTCGAGACTAAAAACACGCATGGGTTGAACCAGTATGGTATCGACAACCGCGAGATCTTGAACAAGAAAAATACCATTATCAGCTTTTTTCATGTCAAACCAATCTGACTAAACTACTTGACGAATGGGTGGTGTATTAAGAATAAAGCAGAAAAAGTCGGTACTATGGTTTTGGGATTACGTATAAGGTTTTTGACTATATATATTAAAGTCATATGAAACGAGCGAGTGGTGAAAAATAATGTTTATCCAATTCTTCAACCAATGCATGTATATATCATAAACTTAGTCCTCTGTGCACGATTTTATCATTTTTTACGCAAATATATCGTATAATCGTCAATTTTTTTCTGTCTGTCTGTTATAATTTAACAAATATCTGCTCATTAAATGTCGTGTTTTGAAGCCGAAGTTTACAGATTGTCACCTTATAGTAAACAAATAACAAAAAGCATGGGTATTGAGCACGTGTTTAACATGTACAATCAGATAATTGTTTATTTTAATGACAGATACATGCGTATTGCGATCACCGGATTTTTACGAAGAGGGTCACTATGCATGCGGAAAATATGTCGGCGAATTGCTTCCTGGAAGCACTGAAGCAATTAAAAATAAGTAAACTTCTTCTAAATGTGGACAAATTAAAGAAAAAAGTATATGTACATAAGTTGTATAATGAAAATTATCCATTTAGTTATAAAAAACATATGCGTGATTTTTTTTTTTAGTTTGAGGTTTCATATGACTTTAAAAGATACCCGCCATTATGAGGCACTATCATTAAAACAGAACTCTAGTTAAATTGAAAATGGAAATGGGGAATGTCTCAAAAGGACCAAAAAGGGATGGCCACCAATGAGTTTTCAACTTAGCGCGGACAAAAGGGACAGTTTTTTGTTTCCTCGTTGTTATTTTTATCTTATTGGTGATGTTCCTTTGGCCTCATCTTTGGTGATGATATATCCCAACTCGTTTGAACGGGAGAAACTGCGAGTACTCTCAAAAATTAATGTGTACTTTGTATAGTTATTTTTTTTGCTACTTGGTATTTGTGAGTTTTGTATCGATCTGATGAGGTAACCTTTTTTTTAACTGAGATTGATAGTTTGTTCTTATGTTACAAGCTTTTACAAATATTTCGTATAATCGTCAAAAGATATTTCAATCGGTCAGTGTTGTTGTGAAAATATGGCAGTAATTATAGTTCGTGTTTTCATGCCGAAGTTTAACGATTGTCACCCGTTAGTCAACAATCAACAAAAAAGCATGGATATTGACCACGGGTTTAACATGTACAATTAGATAATAGCTTATTTCAGTGACAGATCCATGCGTATTTCGATCACCGGATTTTTACGAGGAGGATCAGGTCACTTTGCAAACGGAAAATATGTCCGGCGAATTGCTTCTTGGAATTAAAAACTGAACAAATTAAAGAATTTTCTTCAGAAAAAAGTATATGAACATAAGTTTAATAATGAAAACATATGATTCATTTTTTTTAATTTGTGGTTTCGTATGACTTAAAAAAAAATGAAATAAAAAAAACCTTGAAAATCGCAAAGTACATGTAACTAAAATCGAGCGCACCCTAGAAGATGAAATTAATTTGCTCCATAATTATATTTGTTTTAGTCCTTGATTTGTTTTAAAGGATACCTTTACCAGCAATGCATGCTAAAATCCTCTAACTATCAAGCACCGAATTGCCAAATATTAGTCTAAGAGTACAAGGGGAAATGCTGTGGATTTTCTATAAAATTTACATATTACTCCTAACTAAGTTATATACCTAAATATACCACAAAGGTGTAATATTAAAGTATATAGATATTTTTGTGAGCAAAGTGCCAGTTTATGTTTAGCATTGGATCAACACAAGCTTAAAAACAATTTGAATATAAATTCCGGAAATTCGTACAAACCGAAAATTCGTCCGGATTTGTTCGTATATTAGAATGCTCTATCTTCAAAGGGAGACAAATGTGGTTGTAAAGCTAAATTTGTCATGACTTTGTATTTTTCTGTAAACATATGCTTAATTTTAGATTAATTGTACCAATATTTAGCAGGTTTCTTGGCAAAAGTAATCTAGGAATCAATAGTTCATCACACAGGTATTCAGTATGACGCTTGAAATTCATGTTTAAAAAAACGTCGTCTGTTTCTGTCAAAATCATGAAAATGATGAAATCTTTAAATCTTTATTTATGTTCTAGCTATAGACTCTAGTGTAAAATCTACAATTGCTATTTGACCCCTGTCTAATCCCCCCTAATTAAGAAAAATGACATAAATTGTCTACAGTCTTTAAGTTTGTCACACACATCTCTCTGTCAGTTTCAGAGAAAGGAAAGTTTTATGTAGTTCTATACATAGCTGTCAGCTATAATTTAAACAGATAAACCTTTGAGTCTTTCCAATAATAATGTAATAAATATACTCTGAAATAGAACTTCTTATGTAAATAACATACATATTGATAAATGCCTGTTCCAAATTTATAAATTGTATTAGAAGATGATCCCTTCCCCCTTTTTACTTGAATTAATGAGAAGGATGATTCAAAGCTTCTGTGGGAATTAGCATCCTAATGCATAGGCAACATCTATGAAAATGTTCAGGTTGGGATAGCCTTTATTGTTTACAAAGAGCCATAAACAACTATGACAATAAAAAAAAAACGTGTGTTGAGTTACAAGAGTTGAGCAAACCCTAGACTGTGTACTTAGATAAGACCATTTTTGAAATAGGTACATATAATAACTGTCATATATGTAGTGTTTGCTTACATCTTATTCTACACATAAAAACAAGTTGTACAGAAATTATTGCTAACACTGCATCCTATCTGCTATCTTAATGTACATAATTATCAAATATATGAAGAGCTATTGGGATTACATTGGTGTATAGGGCTGTCTTCAGTGTCTTGATACAGATGTGATTTTGAAATAGCTTTATAATACATTCTGTATTTTTCATAATTTCTGCTGGGGGCTTAACCTCTTTGTGAGGTTTCTTTTTCATGTATTGTTCGATATTGATTCTTACATAATTGACCCCTACATTTTGTTCCTCCATGTTTTGTATTTACAGGTTATTTGTTCTTGTCAGGTACATGCATGAAATATTTGCTGCTACATGAAGATGTGAAGCCAAAATCAATCAATCTAATTGACACTAGTGGTGTATGTTTGGGATTTTATGGGAATTCCTTAATAAGCATGTCAGATAAGGGGGAAAAAATACTCATGTAAATTTTCCCCTGTCATGACTATACAGCATACAGAAAAAATGTGACTCCAACTTGATTGAAGGACACCTAAAATCATCTTATTGTGAAATCCTACATGTTATATTTCATGCCACATAAATTATTAAATATATACAACTATCATGACTGCTGTACACAGTCTCCATAGTATTAATTTCTATTAACATTTATGTTTAAAGATACACTTCTACAATGGCAAGCCAATATGTAAAGAGTAAAATCAACTCAGATGCCATCTTGAAATCTGCTGAAGATAAAAGGACATATGAAGGATTAGAACTGAACAATGGGATGAAAGTTTTATTGATCAGTGATCCTGAAACAGACAAAGCTTCAGGGGCTATGGATGTCAATATTGGTAAGGATTTAATATAGATATGTAGTATGTAACTTTCAATTGATGCATATAATATTTGTCACTGGATAGTTTGCCAACAATTTACAGTCATTGATGTCTAGCTGGAACTATCAACTAATGTACGTTTTAAATGAAATATATGCAATCTATAGCTTAGTATGAGTATTTGCCATATCAGTCATGACAGTTGTTACATTTAGAATATTTTCTTCAAGAAATTTGAGGGAATTTAAAAATATTGACAAAATCATCTAGAACATGAATACTTCAAATCAAAAGTTTTTACCATATTTATAACTGTTACTGTACTTGTTGTACCTTTAGAACCCAAATTGCTTAAACATGAAAAACCAGATTTAATCTTGACAACCAGCTCCTCAAATTGTCAATGACTGGTAAACAAGTTTGTTTTATGGAGAAATTATGTAGAATCAAATTTTCTGAGGATTATCAGGATATTCTTACTGAGCTTCAAAGCCTATGCTTCGAAGCTCAGTTTTGATTTACTTTTTTGCTAACTGGTTAAATTTAAATTTAAAGCACTTGTATTGTACTGTCTGTTAAAAGTTTTGCATTAATAAAAGGAAAAAAGTAGTAAAACTTTGGTTTCAACATTAACACAAAAATCCAAAGTTAACATCCTCCATTCTTTGAAATTTCGGAATGTTTTAAGGAAACATAAATTATAAACATTTCAAAGTTGAGTGATTTCACTTTTGATAAAAAGCAAAATAGTCAGATGTTTGGTTTCCAGACAACAGCTATTGAGCCCTCAATCTTTTAGAATAACTGATGCTACTCTTATCTAGATTATATATTTTGGGGTATCTGTGTCTAGTGCTGTCCACTGGAAACATTCTATTTTTAGTGTTAAAGGGAAAATTCGCGATTTTTTTCTTATGGTTTAAATATGTTCATAATGACACAATATATATATTCACAAAGTTTTATCGCTAAATGTGCAGTAATAAAGGAGAAATTCAATAAATAATGAAAAAATATTAATTACTTCCTGTAGGTCGTGACGTTTTCTCCTGGTTTTTGCATGCCGGGATTTAAAATATAATCATTAAAAGTCTTGGTTTTTAATCATATTTTAACGTAATCGTAAGCGCGCCGATGACTTATGCTTTATCTAATAACCAGCCGATAATAAGAAGATAAAACGCACAGACGTGCAATTGTACACATTCATGAGATAAATTTTCTATGTTAAACGTATATGACAAATTATTTTTTTAGACAACACAAAAAGTTATAAAATTATTTTTAATTAATGCATTTTCGGACTGATAAGGTGAACAAATTAAAGTACAATAATCTGTAAAGACAATATGTTGGTGTACTCTTATTGACCTTTTACTATCTCTGCTATGACTAGGTTTATACGATGTGTGTATTCACGGTTCTGTGGCAATACTCGTAGATGGCTTGTTTAAAGGTAAATTGTTATTTGCACTTCGGTATTTAACCACGCCTCTAGGGCACACCTTGCCAGGTGTGACTGTCTATTCGGATCAGTGGATTATAAAACAAGGGAGCATTTAATACACACATTAAAAATACAGGTGACAAATAAAAATAGATCGCCGTGGAATTATTTAATTATATTTGGTGCTATTATTTATTTGAATTCAAATAAATTAATTTACTAAGAAATAAACAGTTTTCGGTTAAAGACGGGAAACTTAATTCATGTGTCAGAATAAAATGATATACACCTCTTGTCCTTGATTTAAGTCTCATAAAAAAGGGGAACTTAGAAATTAGAAATAGCTTTACCAAATCATTTTGATTGTCTTTATTAGGCAAAAAAATGTACGAGAACACTTACATTTAGACTTTTGAAACCCATGTATTAATTAATATCTGAAACTATCTGAAGATAACTCTACCGAAGCGGAATATAATTGTAAGAATAAAGAAAAAAAAATGTTTTTAAATCTTTGCACATTTATGATTAATTATTGTTATCTATTGTTCATTTAATTATACTTAATTAGTACCTTAAATATGTCTACCGCTCGGCATTAAATCTTGGTGTGGTAGGAAGGGATTATTACATATAGATTATATTATTTGGATGAGGATTTGAGCTAGCCTATAAAAACACATTAATTAGTTAACATACATTCGAGACCAAAGGATATTAACTTGGCTTTGCTAATTCAATTAACTTTTACTCACATATATTTCTCTCATGATTTGTGCGTGCTTATTTCTATAGGACAGTGTATATATTGTCCCAAAATTAATCATAAAATCGTAACTAAAAATGTCTTGTTCGGAGGTTGATAGTAAAAAAAAAAAAGAGGTTGATAGTACTAACAGTGGTTCCAGTCCGGTCAAGAGAGGCAGATTTAGATGAGTATGTTCAATTTGGGTACGCACTAGAGCCAGAGTATACCGAAGAAGAGCTCCATAAAATGGAAGCTGCAGAAAGTTCCCGAAATCAAGATATTCTTAGCAACCCTCGCCAGTTTAACACAGCCGGATTGGTGTTCGTGTACTAAATGCATAGTTATGCCATTATTGACGGAATGTCTTTGTTGCCCCGAATTTACTCTCTTTGATGGTAATATTGAATTGGGTGAATGCATTAGTGACAATATCGATTTCAGAACAGTTTGTCTAAACCCGGTTGTTCTTGAAACAAGCTGTTTTCCGAGGTACAAGCGCCATAGAGGGAGAGCTCCAGACGTACTTACTCACAGCCATGTTCACATTTAGTTGAATTATACAATATACTTTTAATTTTGTTCACTGTTGAAGGCCATACCGTGACTTATATAGCTGCTTAAGTCCACTTCATTTGGATAAGTGTCTCCCAAGTAAACAAACCACAACTTCTTATTTAATCAAATGACTTATCTTTTTGCGAAAGTTTGGTATGCAAAAGTACAAAGTTATAAATGGGTGTCTTGCAATATCGAAGTGATAATCTATTTGTCAGATCTCTTATATCTTTTGACGAAATCAAACCATCATGGTATATTCTGCATTTGTATAGACCGAAGTGTACTAAATGATATTCATATTATACATGTTAAATGAATGAACAAATATTATACCTATCTTTTTATTGTCTTCCTACTATGTCTGCTCATCGCCAGAAATAAAGTTTGTCGCACGAAAAAATGGTATTAATTCCAGAGTCAAAATTTAAAGAACTTATTTTCCATGTTTTCTGGTATTGTACGAAAGAGAATTGACCTAACAAAAGAATTGCTATCTTAGGCTGTTAGTTACACATGTAGAGCAGTGGGTCGTTGTTGGACATATAAATCTTAGAAAGTGTATCATCTGTTAAATTTGCAGGTCACTGAAAGGGGAAGTCCCATACGGAAGTAGGTGTTGAGGATGATTTTTTTAATCCAGTGACACATATTACATGCGTATTCTTGAACGTTTGATACATCATTTACTCTCAAATTGCAAAAACGAAAACTTCCAATTGTGTTTATAGTATTTGTATTTTTATCCATCTGATGTGTTAACTAAAGCCTTTTTCAACTTATTTGTATAGTTCGTTCTTCTTCTTCTTTTGGTATACAATAGTCTATCGAATTCGTTGATTACATACTGTTGGCATACGTGGACTAGTCTATTTACAAAACTTTTACCCCAATTTACACAAAATGTATGTTTCTTTCTTATGTTCAATGTATACATGTACATAATTTAAATTGCGCTATAGTTCCGTAAATTTCTATCCAGGCGTATAAACGAATCGTCGGCAAATGCGTACATTTTTTAAAATCAATATTTCTGGTATGTTCCAATCTGTCCTTTACTATTGACAACGAGTTTATATTACATTTCCTAAATTAACCCTTGGAAAAAATATGTAAATAGATTTTTATTTCTTCAAATCTTTTTTTTATGTATTATTTATATTTTTATAAATAATATTCTTTACACCAGAAATGTTATTTATAAACAAGCGTATGAGTTAAGTGATGACTAGTATATTATATTACTTTCGGACACGCAAGACAGAGATGTATATTATAAACCTGATAGTTCAAAAGTTATCGTCCGTGTACACCGATCAATACCTACAGAAGTGAAACGATGCATAAACTTGCAAGCCCGACAGGAAATCGCTTGAATACCTGGACATGTCACCTCACACCCCTCACAATACCTTTGGGAGTAATACCTTAAGCCATGCTGGTGATCAGATGAGGGAAGATCCGAATTTATTTGAATAAAGTTTATTACTTTAAAGAATTATGAACGAATTACATTTTCGAAAACAATTTTCACGGAACACTTATTTATGATTTGAACTTTGACTTTTTAATTAATTCCAATATTAACAGTTTAAAAATAACAGACTATGGTTATTTAAAAAAAAAATAAGAACATTTTCCGCATAAAGTTAGTTAGTCAGATAAAACAACCGTACGATTGACAAGATATCGACACGCAATTACGACTACATCGGTTACTGTAGTTTTGGTCCTTTGTGGTTTATAGACATATCGTGATTTTTGATCGTAGAAGATGACAAAATGGGGGAACGCAGAGAATTGATACTCAAAATTTAAAATCGATGGTGATATCTTATCTAGCGGAATAAAACTTTAATATCTGTAAATTTGAGAATTTTTATACAGAATGGACATAATATCAATTTTTGATTTTTTTGCGAAGTTTCCCTTTAATGTTTCATGTACTTCAAATTTTACTTATCAGTGATGTCAGTTGTCTACTTGTGTATATATTTATCTGTTAAAAGTGAACCTGTATATTGTCTTGTGGGTTTAATATTTTTTCATGATCATAATATTTTTTCTCCAGTATTCTTCTACAGTACTCTTGATATCTACACATGCACCTTTAACAATATGTGTTTCCTGAAATATTGTTATTAATTCCTTTTCACCAAATTATGTTTTAGGACACATGAAAGATCCAGTAGACCTGCCTGGGTTGGCACATTTTTGTGAGCACATGCTGTTTTTGGGAACTAAAAAGGTATGATTACCATGATAACAGGTAGTTATAAATTATTTTAATTTCACTCCTCTTTTGGAAACAAATGGATGTTAAAGCTTTTTGATTTCAGTCGTTCATCATTCTGTATTAGCAGAGATACTATACACATCAAAGTTGATAATCCTGTTCTAATAAAACATTCATATAATATAAAATTGGAAACTGTTATAAACTGAAAGAATGTTCAAGAAAATGTAGATAACTTTCTTAATACACATAGGTGTAATAATACATGCCAGATGCATACATAAATGTAGGTATTTCAATAATGAATTGTCTAAATTATATGTTATGTTTGCCAAGAAAATGTGAATTTCCTTAAGGTGGTACCCAACACTTTCACTAAAATTAAATTGACTCGTTTAATTTTCATAAAATTTTGTCATTGTATAAAATAAAAAAAATTGGTGAAAAATTTGAACTGACCGTTTTGTCAGAAAAATTACACAGGTTATATTTCAATTTGACAAACTCCAATTTTGATCATTGAGATGCTTAATATTCCCTTTACAACACAACATAATTAAAACGTTAAGCTGACTTTACAGAGTTATCTCCCTGTAGTGTTAGGTACCACCTATAAGCTAAACTGTTTAAATCTCTCATTTGTTTTTAGTGATCTCATTGTACATAAAAAGTAAATAACAAAAGGCCAAACTCCAAGGAAAATTCAAAACTGGAAAGTCCTTTATCAAAAGGCAAACACAAAAGCTCAAGACATCAAACGAATGGATAGCAACTGTCATAGTCCTGACTTGATTTAGGCATTTCCTTTCATGTTATGTAGAAAATAGTGGATTAAACCTGTTCCTATAACCAGCCAAACCTCTCACTTGTATGACAGTCATATAGAATTACATTAGTAGGCATAACATGTTGGTATTCTTTAAGGTGTATTGTTTTAATCATGTTTAAAGGTGATAATTTGTTTTTCCCTCTGTTTCAGTATGAACAGGAGAATGAATACAGTAAGGTAAGTTTGATACAATTATTTTAAACGAACCACTTATCATTTTCATATGTAGTCCTGGTTGATGGACCTATAGCTGCTAGGACTGGGTTGAAGGGCCAGGCCATACATTTGTTCTCTGATGTCTCATTGGCAGCTATACAACACATTGACTTATTTTGAATATGTGTTATCCAGTACAGAGATTCTGTTTTTTCCTGAGTGAATTAATTTTATTTTTTGAATATTTAAAAAGAATTATAAGACAAATGTTTATTGAAAAGCAGTTGAAAATACTTATGGAATAATATTTCATAAAATTTAAGTCTGACCACACATTGTTCTTTTTTCAAGCTCAAAGTTTAAAGAATTTATTTTTTATGCCCCACCTACGATAGTAGAGGGGCATTATGTTTTCTGGTCTGTGCGTCCGTTCGTCTGTCCGTCCGTTCGTCCGTCTGTCCGTCCGTTCGTCCGTCTGTCCGTTCGTTCGTCCGTCTGCCCGCTTCAGGTTAAAGTTTTTGGTCAAGGTAGTTTTTGATGAAGTTGAAGTCCAATCGACTTCAAACTTAGTATACATGTTTCCTATGATATGATCTTTTTAATTTTTATGCCAAATTAGAGGGTTAACCCCAATTTCACGGTCCACTGAACATAGAAAATGATAGTGCGAGTGGGGCATTCGTGTACTGGGGACACATTCTTGTTGCTTTCTGTTTCAAAACTAAAATGATTAAGTTTTGTACAAGTCTAAAAATTTTGAGAATATGAAATTTGTATGTCAGGATGACAAATATCATTTTGGTTATTGTTTTGATAAAGACTTCTTGTGTCAATGAGATGTAAATAATTAATGTATCTAATTTTTTTGTAGTTCCTAAGTGAACATGGAGGAAGTTCTAATGCTTACACTTCTGGAGAACATACCAACTTTTATTTTGACATATCACCAGAACATTTACCTGGAGCTTTAGACAGGTAGGTTTACATTTGACATATCACCTGAACATTAACCTGGAGCTTTAGACAGGTAGGTAGGTTACATTTGACATATCACCTGAACATTTACCTGGAGTTTTAGACAGGTAGATTTTTATTTGACTTATCACCTGAACATTTACCTGGAGCTTTAGACAGGTAGGTATTTATTTGACTTATCACCTGAACATTTACCTGGAGCTTTAGACAGGTAGGTATTTATTTGACATATCACCTGAACATTTACCTGAAGCTTGAGACAGGTAGGTTTTTATTTGACTTATTACCTGAACATTTACCTGGAGCTTGAGACAGGTAGGTATTTATTTGACTTATCACCTGAACATTTACCTGGAGCTTTAGACAGGTAGGTTTACATTTGACATATCACCTGAACATTAACCTGGAGCTTTAGACAGGTAGGTTTACATTTGACATATCACCTGAACATTTACCTGGAGTTTTAGACAGGTAGATTTTTATTTGACTTATCACCTGAACATTTACCTGGAGCTTTAGACAGGTAGGTATTTATTTGACTTATCACCTGAACATTTACCTGAAGCTTGAGACAGGTAGGTTTTTATTTGACTTATTACCTGAACATTTACCTGGAGCTTGAGACAGGTAGGTATTTATTTGACTTATCACCTGAACATTTACCTGGAGCTTGAGACAGGTAGGTTTTTTTGACTTATCACCTGAACATTTACCTGGAGCTTTAGACAGGTAGGTATTTATTTGACATATCACCTGAACATTTACCTGGAGCTTTAGACAGGTAGGCTTTAATATACCATGTCACGTGAAGCTTAAGACAGGTAGCAGTGGCGGATCCAGAAATTTTCATAAGTGGGGGCCCACTGACTGACCTAAGAGGGGGCCCGCTCCAGTCACGCTTTAGTGATTCCCTAAATAAGCAACCAAATTTTTTCCCCAAAAAGGGGGGCCCGGGCCTCCTGGGCCCCTCCCTAAATCCGCCTCTGGGTAGGCTTTTATTGTTACATATCACTAGAATATCTACATTGAGCTTTAGATAGGTAGGCATTTATTGTCACATATCACCAGAACATTTACCTTTTAGTATTGAACAGGTAGGTTTTTATTATAACATATCACCAGAACATTCACCTGGAGCATTAGACAGGTAGGTTTCCTTTTGATATATCAACAGAACATTTACCTAGAGCTTTAGATATGTATGCTTTCATTTGACATATCACCAGAATATTTACCGAGAACTTTAGATAGGTAGGCTTTTATTATGAAATAATACAAGAAAGTTTATCTGGATAATTACAAATGACGGTTTTTACATTAACAAGAAGCTTTACACAGATAGGCATTTGTTTTGATTGATTGTTTGTTGGTTGCTTAACATCCAGTGGCAAATACTTTATGCATGTCCAGAACAAGAACACATTCACAATAAATACCATAGTTAGGTCCTGTAATATAGCCCATTATAGATATTTGGACTGCTAAAGGGAAAAGGAGGATATATTTGATAGGGATAGATATTTTGCCTTACAACAGGTCACTGAAGGATCCCTCATTGAGTTGTTACAAGGGTTCTTAATGTACAGAGAGTGTTTCACTGTCTTTTCACAAGGCATTGGATTTAACATCATACACAGAGCAATATACATTTGCACAAGTGTTCCAACTTGAAGACTTTGAATAGCTTGCTTGCTTTGTTTGTATAAATAATTGCTCGTGCATTGTAACTAACATTGACATCCACAAATTATATATATAGGCGGAGTTGAACCTATTTACATTATATTTAGATTTTATTTTGACATGATCCAACAAGAAAACTATGTATAAACAGGTTTAAAACTATGGTGATTGAGCAAACATTTATTTCATTCATTATAATCCAATCAGTGTAAAAATTACTTCACAGGCCCAAAATGCATATTGGTAGCCCAATTATTTTACTCAAATATTTTTACGTGTTGAGCCATAAAAAATGACAAAAAAAGCAATATAAATACGGTAGATGATCTCAATTCCTCAATCAAACCTTTCTGATACATAACCCTGAAAAAAATCATTCCGGTAGTCTTCATTGCCACTGAATTCAGCATCACTGTTCAGTGCCTTATCTAGGATTTTGGAGAGGAAGAAGTGACTTCTCATTCCATGAGAGAGTAGAGAGAGGCGAAGTTCCATTGCCGTTTCGGTTGCATAGTGATTTCGTGTTATCACTGAGGAAAAATTTCTGGTGCGTTTAAAATTAAACAAGTTTCTGCGAATTGATCTAAAAATAGCACGGGGAATTTCCACGATATTCTATTCGGTCTGTCATTTCAACAGGTGTCTCCAAAGTGTCAATGCAAAACAAAATAAAAAGACATTTTATAAACGAATTATTTTGTTATGTCACTGCCACATGCACTTGTTTCTGTCCTTGGGGGGTTTAACTATCCACACTTGTTCGAAAAATATTTTGAGGGCTTCTTGGATGTATCCGTGTATGCCAGGGTTCTTTTCATAATTCCCTTTGCCCTTGTTTGGTTAAGTGGGTCAGACGAGGTTTTACTGTCAATGACTGTCGCTAGCCTATATAAAACACCAATCATTGTCAGTAAAACTATTTTGACCCACTATTAACAAGCACATTGTTACGATGCGTTTGTATACGCCATATTGATATTTTAATGCACTTGCACATTTTAAGGATGTGACCAGAGGATTTCCGAAAATGGGTGTTCCGAAGTTGGGATGGTTTATTATAGGAGTAAACTACAATTTTGAGAATGATAATACACTCGCCCAATGATTTATTTTTGGGCCAGTTACTATCCATCTTATGACAATTTCTAATCGCCCAATGAAGGTTCTAGTCGCATTTGGTGACCAGGCGACTGGCTGTGTCCAACACTGATTATATACTCACTAGCTCTTACCACATTGTACTTTGTAGGTTTTCACAGTTCTTTCTGTGCCCTTTGTTTACGGAGACTGCAACAGACAGGGAGGTTAATGCAGTCAACTCTGAAAATGATAAAAATTTACAGAGTGATCCTTGGAGAATTCACCAGTTAGAGAAAACCCTTACAGATCCCTCACATGATTATTCTAAATTTGGAACAGGTAAAATCAAAAATTCATTATATATATAATTTCGATTGTGCCATATTGTTTTAAGATTCTTAATTAAGAATGGGGAAAAAAAATCCTTTTACATTATAAAGATTAATTAATTTGGTTGCTTAGACTTAAGATAAAAAATTAAGAATACAAATAATTTAGAAAATATCTACAGCATGTACATTCAGTTACTGTTTCAGTACTCTAACTTTAATGTACTTTGCCACAACCAAACGTTCTGGAACTTATACACAATGCTCATAACCACCAAACACAGATCACATACTATTTGGAGGCATCACTTTCAGCATTCGGGTTATAATGTCCTTTACAAATGGAAAATTGCCAAATTTGTTGTTTTGCACATTAAACATACAAAAACAAATGTCATTTAGTTTCAAAGAAAATAAGACCTCATCAGTTGGTAACTGTCATTTATGTTATCATATTATGGTATTTTTTTCAGGTAATAAGGACACTCTTGACACTATTCCAAAATCTAATGGTGTAAATGTACGGGATGCTTTGCTGAAATTTCATGATGGATATTATTCCTCAAATATCATGGGACTTTGTGTACTTGGAAAAGGTCAGTAAAATTATACAAAAAGAGTTCAATATGATAAAATCATTACTTTTAAAGTTTGAAAAATCTTTTCTCTATATGGAAAAGTTGTAACCTGCAGATTCCATCACATGAACTATTGAATTTATGAAAGGTTGCTGCTTTTAACATAATAAAAGTAGTTAAAACAGAAATTCACATCAAATTATTTCTGGAAACAAATATTTTCAACATATTGAAATCTGCAGAAGCTATTGAAATTTGTGTAATGTTTATTATTAGTATGGAAGGAACTACCGGTATAATTTGAAATGTAATATATCAGACATAAAGATTTTTTTTAAATGTTGGCACAAACAATTAAAACTCTTACAGTTTATATTTATTTAGCATACTGTAAATTCAAAAATTTGTAATGTTTTTATTCTTTACAAAAATTGGGATAAGTTAGCTTTTTCAAAAATATTAACTTGCAATTTAAATTTTGATAACATTATTCATATGTAGCTATTTCTGAAACCTCCAAAAAGTATGATACATTTTCCCCATTGTTCAACAACTCCAATAATCAGATAATTAGTGTCACAACAAATTACTGAATTTACAGAATGTGACATAGTGGTTAATAATTTTGATGAAATGTCCAATTAAATCAATATTTGACAGGCTTTAAGTTTGATTTGTTTACAATTTCATAGTTGTTTAATTGACATTTTTTTCTATTTGAAATTGAATGGATGTTATTTTTATAGAATCAATTGAAGAATTAACAGAAATGGTAGTTCCTCTGATAGCTAATGTAGAAAACATGAATGTTGTAGTTCCTGAATGGAAGGATCATCCAGTTGGTCCAGCACAAATGAAGGTATGTTTAATATCTATGAAAAGATGATCAATTAAATTCATTCTAGAAAGTTACTCATATTAATAGTTACACAGTATGATAGTGACCTAATAAGATATATATTGGGTCAGTAAATTCCATAAAAGGAGAGCGAAAATATGTAATTTACTGACCTCATATATATCATATTAGGGCATTAGCACACTGTAATAAATTTATCTTATTGACTGTCTTAACATGTGACATTTAAACTAGTGGCCTATCAAAGTGAACAGGTCTTCAATTTTGAGAACCTTCTTCCATTGGTCTATTCAAAAACAAATGCCAGCAATAAAAACTTGTAAGCTTTAAATGTGTATTCTGCATTTAGTTCAAACGTTCATCACCAATTGTCCATCTGTAGTCCAGGGGTGATTTTTTTTCAGATTAATTCCCAAAGCTGTGTTATAAATATAAAGGTACATAACACCACTACTTACCTTGAGTTAAGATAAACCACGCCTACTTACCCATATTAAATATACAAGATTTTAAAATGGTCACTCTAAACCAATGATATGCCATTAAATGGATAGGAGTTAAGATAGTTGTCCTTATCCAATCTTTGTTATGGTTTGTAATGTCTGAGGGTAAAATCATCTTGTACATAGATTTTAGATTTCCATTTTTCTGCTGACAGAAATCATTTATTTACATAAGAATATTTGATGCAGGAGCTTATAGAAATATTTAAATTAGTTTGGTTAAGAATGAGGAAAGCTCACAGACTCCAAAGAAGCTCTTTAACATCTTTCAACAATATTATATATTGAACATATTTTGTTTTAATGTAATGGATATACATTTTTGTAATAGTATGTCATATATCAACATACTTGGAATGGTAGATGCTTTTAGCTTCTAGATCCTTAGTAATGATACTTGAATACGTTGACTGTCCATGAGTTAAAACTGGTTTGTTATTTTGTCATGGAAAGAAAAGCAACAACCTTATTAATTTTTTTTAAAATCTTTAACATTTTCTACTTTAAATTATTTAAAAACCTTGAGTTTCTAAGAGTTAATAATAGTAATGACAGATTTAATGTTTTTCACTTGTTTTGTTAACAGAAAATAGCCTACACTGTACCAGTGAAAGATGTTAGAAATCTCTCTATGTCATGGCCTATCATGGATCTACATCCTTATTTTAAATGTAATGTAAGTATAAATAATAAATTTTGTTTGCAAGGTAATATAAAAAAAATGTAAAATTTGAGATTGTGTAGGGAATATGTATAAATTATTTCTTTCTTTATATTTACACAATTTAAGCTTCTTTTTTCCATTATTTTCAATGACTTTTACGAGCCTCTTATTGAGAAGTAAGTGGTGCATTTCTAAATAAATAAGCACTTTAATAAAAGACATGCTTCATCTTCACTGTTTTTTTACTTTTAAAATTCTCTTTTGACATACACACAAACATGACAAAAGTTTTGTTTTAATTTCTTATTCTGAAATGGTTTTTTTCTTGTTTTTTATTGTGTACATTTATTTTTTCTACATTTACAGCCAGGTCATTATCTAGGCCATTTAGTAGGTCATGAAGGAAAAGGAAGTCTGTTGTCTGAACTTAAAAACAGAGGTCAGTATTAATGTCATTTACTACAAAACATGCTGTATGGTCTCATAATAGATGGAGAAACAGTGTAAATAAATACAACACACAAAAGTGTTTGATTGCTATCTAGAGGTGACCACATGGTTTTAGGTGGTTTTAGGTGATGGATAAGTGTTTTTTACTGAATTTTTTTTATGACACTTAGTAGATAGTATAGACAAAAAGAAAATTAGTGAATAAAATTGGTTTTAGGTGATTTCCATATCAAAACATAGACTTGGTAATATCAGTTTTTTATTCTTCAATTTCATGGAAAGAGCTAGATAGAATTTAACTATACCTGCATGAATCCTTCGAAAGGGCATGTATTTGTGCACCTTCAATTTTTTTTTTGACCTGAGTAATTTCTGGGGTTTCCAATATGAAACATGCACTTTTCCATTTTTGCTTATATCATTCAGAGATGGCTTGCATCACAAGTCTTCTTTAGAAGACTCACATATGAAGAATGTACATAACAATGAACGGAAAACAAATATGATATACAGCCACAAACGATAACCACTGAATAACATGCTCCTGACTTTATTTGATGTTAGAGATAACTTCTTAATGCTATTAGATTAAGACTTTGGTAGGCTTGATTGTTTTGTATGTATAAATGTTCGCTCAAGCATTGTATTAAAGATTGACTTCTGCAAACAATAGATAGAGCAAAGTTAAACTAACATTGTCTTGTATTGTTTAAATGTACTATTGGGTAGTTCTAACCTCCAGGATAAAATTTTAGTATGACATAAAGATTTAACTGAGCCTATATTATATTGTTTGCAAATTTCAATCTTAATAAAAAAAAATGCTGGAGCAAATGTTAATACAAACAAAGCAAGCAAGCCAACCAAAGTTTAAATCTACAAGCATTAGTGAAATGGCTCTATGTCAAAGAAATGTGCAATTGTATTAGACTAACAAAATATTTTAACCTGACTGTCTCTGTGTAAATTGTATAAAGTATGTTTTTTTTCTCCCTAGGTTGGGTGAATACCCTATGTGGAGGTCAGTCACCAGGGGCCAAAGGATTTATGTTCTTTAAAGTTGATGTTGATCTTACTGAAGAAGGACAAGGTAATAAACACATGTAAATGTGACATATTTTGTTGAAATATAAAAAGACATCCATTGACAATATAGATATGGATTATAAGTATCATGAAGAACGTATGAAACCTTTACCCCAGAAAGACATTAACAACATAACACATTGTTTTGTTGGAGTTTAGGAAGATTATTTTTAATATAACAACTCAATTTTTTTTAGATGATGATGAAAATAAACGACAAAACTTTTTTCTTATCTACTTTATAATAGAAATGCTATTCAAGCAACTTAAAACTTATAATATTTGTTATTTCAACAACAAAGTAAATTTCAGCTGTGTTTCATTTGTTTAATAGTTATTTCCCTTTGTATGTTACAGAACATATTGATGACATCATAACTTTGACTTATCAGTACTTTAACATGTTGAAGAGAGAAGGCCCTAAACAATGGATATTTGATGAATGTAAGGTAAGGGATCAACCAATGATATAACCAATATAGAACACATTGATGACATTATAAACTTGACTTATCAGTACTTTATGTTGAAGAGAGAAGGCCCTAAACAATGAATATTTGATGAATATAAGGTAAGGGATCAACAGGCAATGGAACCAATATAGAACACAGGGCAATTATTTAGAATGCAGTTTTCTGTTCTGTTTAGTGAGTCTATATTAAAACCTGCTCTGTACAACCTCACACACTCCAGTTGACAAAAACAGGGTAGATAATAAGCTGAAAGAGTTGTTGATTATCAATGTTTAAGAAATTGGGTTTATTAAATAAAAAAAAAATAATCCAAAGAAATATGTTATCTCAAAATGAAACTATGTGAATAAAAGGAGATGTGGGGTATGTAAATGAGACAGCAGCCAAACAACAAAATTAATCAAAACATATATATATATATGTATATGGACAAACAAAACATAGGTTTCTATACTATTCTTCTAGCTTGAAACTGTTCCAAATCTATAAAAAAAATAGAATAAACAAAATATTAAATATCTGCCACGACCAACATCACCAAATTCAGCCAGTCAATCATATCTAGTCATCTTTATACAGTTTATGGCATCACCAATTCAAGGATTTCTGATATAAAGAAATATATTGACCTTATTTTCTATTTTAGGATTTGAGTGCAATGACATTTAGATTTAAAGGGAAGGAAAAACCTAGAAACTACACAACACAAGTTGCTGGCCTTATACATGTAAGTTAATCTCAATAATCCTACACATGATAGAGACAAACATGTAATTCATATATATTGTTTTGTTTTAAAACAGCCTTTCATTATTTTGTAGTAAAACATTAAGATAAGGAAAAGAAATAAGAAAATAATGTATGTTTTTTTGTATACGCGTAGGAAATCTATCTACAATGTGCATTTCAGGTAAAGGTATTAAAAATATTCTTTTAACATTCCCACCTTGAATAAAATTACTATCATTATTAAATACTTAGTGCTTATAGTCATTTACAGCTCATTTATAGAATAATAAGTTTTATCATCAAATTTAACTTTTCAGAAATACAGTTTATCTGAAGTGTTAAGTGGGCCCTACTTAATGTCAGAATTCCAACCTGATTTGATTACAATGGTATTGGACAAACTTCAGCCTGACAGAATGAGGTAAGATTGAACTGGGATTAAAGATGACAATAAGATGTTAAAATCCTAGATATATAATGTGTCTGCGAAACAAACCTCACAATGCATTACTTATTATAAAAGCTAGATTAACAGTTGTGCTTTTAAAAAAAAAGGATAATTCTAATGATGGAACAAAATAATAAGCAATTATCATTTGATCTGGTCATGCATTGTCTATAATTCTAATTATTGGCCTGTGTTGTACACTTGTTTCTCTTTTAAGTGTAAGTAATATATGGGATATTGTCTTCCTTATCAATAACATTTTATTGTCAAATTCCAGTTTATCACTTTTTGATAATTATTTAAGTGTTCTCATGATTTCAGTCTTAATCCAATCTTACATTTATTTAAAATCAAGTATTAAATGATTCTGCTATCTTAATAAAATTCTGCATTTGAGGGAAGTACAGTATTTGGAATTTATTTTTAAAATGTAAAGGATAGATCCTTGTACCCTTGAATTAAAGTTAACCTTTCACTTTCAGGATCTTTGTAGTAAGTAAGAAGTTTGAAGATAAAACTAACATCAAAGAAAAATGGTATGGTACAGATTATAGTGTTGAAGACATCCAAGACTCTAAAATACAGGTAAATGCTACATTTGTAACAGGCCTTGAATGAGAAGGGATTATTGACTCCTGAATGCTCATCAGTTTTTATGCCCCATTTATTATGCCCCATTTATGGACATTATGTTTTCTTGTCTGTGCCTACTTCTGTTTGTTTGTCCTTTGACCGTTTGTCCGTCTGTCCCATTTCAGGTTAAAGTTTTGGTTTAAATTTTTGGTCGAGGTAGTTTTTGATGAAGTTGAAGTCCGATCAACTTGTAACTTAGTAAACATGTTCCCTATGATATGATCTTTCTAATTTTAATGCCAAATGAGAAATTTTATCCCATTTTCACAGTCAACTGAACTTAGAAAATGATAGTGCGGATGAGGCATCCATGTACTTGGGACACATTCTTGTTTATGCCTTACCATGGGGTATTATGTGTTTTGGTCTGTGTATTCGTTCGTCTGTCTGTCTGTCCCACTTCAGGTTAAAGCTTTAAGTTAAAGTTTTTGGTCAAGGTAGTTTTTGTTGAAGTTGAAGTCCAATCAACTTGAAACTTAGTACACATGTTAACTAATATGATCTTTCTAATTTTAATGCCAAATGACAGTTTAATCACAATTTGACGGCCCACTGAACATAGAAAAGAAGTGTGAGTGGGGCATTCGTTTACGATTGAGACATTCCTGTTTTTCTTATATGTTTGAAATTTTACACAGTCAGCTGATTATTTTGAAAATGCACATTATAATAAATCTGTATTAGAATAAAATCATAAGATCCTTCAAAAACTATGAATACAATAACTTATTTCAATAAACACTGAACACAATAATGAATAAAGATTTGTTAACCTTCAAAGTATATTTTACTGTCATTATATTTCTGTTATATAAGTATTGTCTCTAGCATTTCTTATATGATGGATAACTATTTGTAGTTGTGGAGTAAATGTGGAGAAAATGAAAACTTGACATTGCCAGACAAGAATGATTTCATACCAACAGATTTTGAACTTGTAACCAGGGAAGTTGATCCAGTAAGTAATATTCCTACAGAATACGGGAAAGAACACATGTAGATATTGTTAATTCTAACATTTTTGTGATTTTGTAACATGAGAGCATGATTCTTATTAAAAAATCACATTGTCTCCCCTGGGTCTCAAATACTGTGTTTCTTCAAGTCAACCCTTTACTATCAGACTGAGCTAAAGAATTACTTCTGCAGCATTTAATTGAATTGCAAAATTTCTGATATTACTAATGAAAAAAAAATGCCTTTTTCATGGTGAATATTTAGTAAATATGTATTGTGTATTGGACTTTTATGTTTAATCAGGGGACATAGTTCACTTTATGCAAGCTGATTATCTACAATTTTACATTTTTTATTTCATGAAAATGCAGATCTATAGCAGAAAGATAGAGACATTTTAAAACCAAATATCTTTTTAATATCACAAATTTGAATCGTTCCAGTTTAATGGGACTGTTTTGTATAGTAGTATGCTTTCAAATTTAAAATAAAATACTCTGATAACAAAAATATTGATTGCATTAAATTTAGTATTTGCTCTTTATGAGGGAAACAACTTAACTGACTACATTGCAGATGGATTTCTAATATATGCATTACTATGAAATAAATGTTGTACATGTATCTGATTTTGTAGGCTTCATTACCAGAACTTATTAAAGACAGTGCTATGACACAACTTTGGTTTAAACAAGATGATACATATCTATTACCTAAAGCCTGTATAAATTTTGAATTGATAAGGTAGGTTAACTTCTTTTTAATGAATAGGTAGAACATTAAAAAAGACATTGAAATATAATCTTCTTATTTTCATGTTGTGCTGTTAGTATGGGTTTTGTTGGACGAGAAGAAAAATCACAAGAAAATTACTGCAAGATGCATATTTTCATTTGAAAATTCATAATAGCAAATGTTATTATATACATGTTACAAGACATTGAAAGATATTATAGTTTATAGAGTTATCTATTGTGAATATGTGAAAGACATACCACTTTTTCTGATGATGGCTTATGATAATGATGAGTACAGAATGAAATTGCTGCTGCAGGCTAAAACAGTTTCCTTCTAGACTATGAATTATAAGAGTTACAGAAATATTTTTGTCATTATAACAGGAAGGTTAAGAAATGAAGATTTCAATTGAAAAATTTTAATCAAAATTTGATAAAAAAAAACCATAAAACATTAATATGAAGGTGATAAAAACAGTCAAATTAGCTTCAAAAGCGTATATGCTACATAATGTATTAGTCATGAAGTATATATATATTGTATCAAAGTTTCTAACAATTAATACTTGGCAAAAATGTTTGGCACTGAAAAAAATTCATTAGTATAATTGTATGTTGTTTATTATATTACAGTTCTTTAGGTCGATCAGATCCAGTGAACTGTAACCTGATGTATTTGTTTGTATCCCTGTTTAAAGATGCTTTGAATGAATATGCTTACGATGCTGAGTTAGCAGGTCTACATTACGGCTTAGAATGTACTATTTATGGCATGTCCGTGAGTAAATTATGTTATTATAATAGTATATCACAGCATACATGTGAACCTCCCGACGGGAGTACAAAACTCCCGTTTTCAGGGGTCCCCTCCCGTCATCCCGTCGAAGAGGAAAAACTCCCGTGCAGAAAAAAATTTATGAATGAAAATTTTCAGTCGCCATTTTTACTATTTTGTTTACAAAATTTATCATTGAAATCGTAAAAACCCGAGATTTGTTAAGTCGTAAAAACACGAGGTTTATCGAACGTATCCGGTGTAACCTGATTACGCAACATGTGGAGATTTTAATCCTTGCTAAAGGCTAATTAACAAGTGATAATAGTTTGATTGAACAATCATAAGGTGTTGGATTATCAATTACTCTATGTGGCTTCTGTTTATGGCACACGCCAAAGATGGTTAAAGGTTAATACCGATAAATACCGGCACTGATAGAAAATGGAATGTTGTTGTCTAAACATTTATCGGAAGTTTTTTGATGCCGAGAAAAACATTTATTGTATATGAAAATACTGGAAAAAGGAATGGTTTCAGCTCAATGTGAGCTGTTTGCTACACAAGCTGACTGAAAAATTATATAAGCAAAATGATTATTTTGTACACCATTATGTGTTCAAAATGCCAAAACAACAGTTATCTCCGTCTCCAAAGACACCAGTTTCAAAACAACAGAAATATTTGACAAAGTTCAACAATGCCTGGAAAGCTGACTTCAAATGGTGCCAATTCACTCCCAACAGGCAAGACCAGTCACTTGCAAAGTAGACTTTAAAATCTGTTATTGGAGCCATAATGACATTACCAGACACAGTGAGACCCCTTCTCTTAAGAGTTTAAACAATGACAATGATCAGTTTTCTGTCATCATATTAGTGCTTTTAACCATGCATAGTATACCCATTGTTATTGTTTGTTAATTTATTATTTATTTTTTATGTTATAAATGTATAGCATATATCTCTCTTATATCTCAAGCCAATGACAATGAAAAACAAATAAAAAAGATCATCATCAGCAATCAACAATGTAAAACAAAAGAAAAAAAAGATTCTCATCAGCAATCAGCAATGTGAAACAAAAGTAAAAAAAGATTCTTCTCAATTAATCCTTAATATATGCAGACTTAAACTAATGCCATTCACAAGGAAGATTGAAAAAAAACACAAAAAAGACAGATTTTTACATCATCATGATCATATGGTTAGTTTTACGCGGAAAAATATGTCGATAATATGTCGATAAAAAACCTCCTGATCTGAGGTCCAAACTCCTGACCAAAATTTCCAAATCTCCTGATCTGAATTTTACAGTCCATCACATGTATGTCACAGTATAATTGAATAGATCTATTGGCTAGATCATGTGATGTAAATTAATTTTATATTTTTATCTAAATTGGCAGGGTTTTGAAAATCTGAATAATTCATCGACAGTGAATTACTCTATCTTTCACAGCTGGTGAGGCCATTTGAATACCAATATTTGTTTGTTACAATAAAATCAGTTACAACCCTATAATTGTTTACCCATAGGAGAGCTGAATTTTTTGTATCCCCCTCTTCAGAGGGCTGTAATTGTCAATACACAATCCCCCCCTCCCCCTCCCTGTTTCCATATGAGAATATGTATTTCAACTCTGGATAAGTCAAAATTTATGTTGACTAACCAAATTTATGGTTTAAAAAAAAAAGCATTCAAATTTCATTATTTATCTCATTCTAATTTATTTTATGCTTTCCAAGCTAAGCAAGAGTTGTATCCCTTGGTCTGTCAAACTTCAAGTAATCGTTTGCGTTAAACATGTTAAACTACAAGTATCTCAAAATATTTATTTGGTCTGGATGACCCTGAGATATTGAGAGTTAACTGTATATGCTATTTTTGTCTTTGTGTAGAACAATGTTAACAGGCATGATTTGGTAGAAATAATTGCCAAGTGGACTTTTGATGTAATAAATTGTTTTTCAACATTTTAATATTATATTTAAGGTATATTTTGGTAAATCAGACAACAGCACTTTGATAAACGTTGTCCTATGCTGTATTGTTTTTGTATGCAAATGATATGAAGTTTATACAGATGTTATTTTAATGTATACTATTTTGTTTTATTTATATGTTTTAAGAAGATATGATTTATTAACTAGAGTTTTCTTCTTCATAGTATGCATTATTATCAAAATACTGAAATACTGTGATTTTGAAGTAAAATAAAAAAAAAATCAGTAATTTCATATGTAAAATAAATACATGTAAACATCAACGGGAGTACAATAATCCCGTTTTCAGGGGTCTCCTCCTGTCCTCCCCTTGATAGAAAAATAATTATGTGTATAAATGATTTATGAATGGAAATTTTCTAGTGTCATTTTTTACTGCACTATTTTTTTGTCATGCTTGAAGATACTGAATTGATATTTGTTATTTATCCTGCAGTTAGCCAACTATTGTACAAATAACAGGTATACAAATAATTTTTTGCTTTATTTGAACATGTACAAATTAAGTTGACTGTTACCCCACTTCCATGTTAACAAAGCGGTAATATGAATAATTCTGATTCCTAACCAGTTCATTCTGGGGTCCTCTTTGACGCCCACGTTTCAAATATGTTGATTTCTTTGAGAAATTAGAGACAATGATTTAGATTTTAATAACTAAATTTTCAAGTGTTGGGAGTAATTTCAGGATAAACACAGTATATGTTAATTGTCGGAAATTTTTTATTTTTTTTATCTCGCTATGAAACAGGCGGGGCCAACAACTTACATATATTGTATATATATATAGTTTACACAATGACTAGTTGTAGAAAAAGTAAAAATATTTTCTTGTGGGTTGGAACCCACCCCCACTGAAAAATGGTAATTTTCTGTCTATTTTCCGATTTTAAAACGACCTTGAGAGGTGAAAATTGACAACACTGTGTTTTTATTGGTCATTCATGTATTACCCTATAGTTACAGCAGTCCATTCATGCCAACTGGGAGTATGTGGAACTTGAGTGTCTTGCTGGGGAATTATTATTGTCAAGTCAGGTCTGCCTAAATGTCTATACAAATGTCCGGTGTCCGTCCGTCTGTCTGTCCATCCGTCTGTCTGTCTGTCTGTCTGTCTGTCCTGTGTAAACATGTCGCACCGTAACTTGAGAACGACTTATCTAAATTTCATGAAACTTGATATAGTTGTTTTTTATGATGGTCAAATGATACGTATACTTTTTGGTGAAAATAAGATTTAAACTTTTTGAGTTACGGCACTTTGTATCTAACACAGGGGTGTGTTTTTTTTCACATGTCGCACCGTATCTCAAAAACGATTCTTGATTATTGCTTAAAACGTTACACACTTCTTAGTTATATTAATCTTAATATCTGTATACTTTTTGGTGATGATTCAAAATTTCATTTTTGAGTTATTTAGTATTTTGTAAAAGGGGGAGGGTTTTTTACATGTCGCGCCGTATCTCAAAAACGATTTATGATTATTGCTTAAAACTTTACACACTTTTTTGTTATATTATTTTAAGATCTGTATACTTTTTGGTGATGACTCAAAATTTTATTTTTGAGTTATTTAGTATTTTGTAAAAAAAGGGGAGGTTTTTTTTTACATGTCGCGCCGTATCTCAAAAACAATTTATGATTATTGCTTGAAACTGTACACACTTCTTTGTTATATTAATCTAAAGATCTGAATACTTTTTGGTTTGATTCAAAATTTTGTAAAAAAAAAAACTGGGTGCTGTTTTACATGTCCCCCCGTGTCTCAAAAGCAATAAATGGTAATTGCTTAAAACTTTCTCAGAAACTATGTATGATTATTGCATAAAACTTTCACACAAGACGTCGGGCGTATCATGCGCTCATGGCGCAGCTGTTTATTTACAAAACGGTGACCTAGATTTTACAGACTAGATTGCTATTGGCCATATTGTACCTCGTTGTGTTCCTGTACCACCTATCCATGCACTTATGATAATAGTTTATACCTACAGTCACTTCCAGTGACGTAGTGGCCATCAAAAGATGCCCACCCCCACCTGATTTTGGCTATTTTTCACGTTTTTCCAACTTTGAACTCTTAAACGGCTTTCAAAGTGCCATATTTTCATGAACAGACATCTGAGAAGAGTTTATGGACCATGAACTACTTGGTTGAAGTCCCTGCTATTATGACAGTTCACCTGGGGCAGTAAAAAAAAAAAATAGAGGGTCATGGGGGCCATCAAAGGATGGTTGTCGCCATCACGTCTTCAGGCGGGATTGGGGGCTAAAGGGTTAAATAATGTATAGGTTTAGCAATTCTGTGTTCGAGATAGCTATCTTCAAGTATTATGACAAAAATTTGTTTTTAACTCACGTGGCCCGAAGGGCCAAAGTGAGCTTATGCCATCACTTGGCGTCCGTCGTCGTCCGTCGTCGTCCATCGTCTGTCGTCGTAAACTATTTCAAGAATCTTCTCCTCTGAAACTACTAGGCCAAATACTTCCAAACTTTAACTGAATGTTCCTTAGGGTATCTAGTTTATAAATTGTATCTGAAGTTTTGATCTATCAACAAACATGGTCGCCATTGCTAAAAATAGAACAAATTGCAGTTTTTGGCTTATATCTCAAAAACAAAAGCATTTAGAGCAAATCTGACAAGGGGTTAAAATGTTCATTAGGTCAAGATCTATCAGCCCTGAAATTTTCAGATGAATCAAACAACCCATTGTTGGGTTGCTGCCACTTAATTGGTATTTTTAAGGAAATTTTGCAGTTTTTGGTCATTACATTACCTTGAATATTATTATAGATAAAGATAAACTGTAAACAGCAAAAATGATCAGCAAAGTAAGATCTACAAATAAGTTAATATGATCAAAATTGTCAATTGACCCCTTAAGGGGTTATTGTCCTTTCTGTCGTCGTCTGTCGTCGTAAACTATTTCAAGAATCTTCTCCTCTGAAACTACTAGGCCAAATACTTCCAAACTTAAGCTGAATGTTCCTTAGGGTATCTAGTTTATAAATTGTATCCGAAGTTTTGATCTATCAACAAACATGGTCGCCATTGCTAAAAATAGAACATAGGGGTCAAATGCAGTTTTTGGCTTATATCTCAAAAACGAAAGCATTTAGAGCAAATCTGACATGGGTAAAAATGTTCATTAGGTCAAGATCTATCAGCCCTGAAATTTTCAGATGAATCAAACAACCCATTGTTGGGTTGCTGCCACTTAATTGGTAATTTTAAGGAAATTTTGCAGTTTTTGGTCATTATAGATAAAGATAAACTGTAAACAGCAAAAATGATCAGCAAAGTAAGATCTACAAATAAGTTAATATGACCAAAATTGTCAATTGACCCCTTGAGGGGTTATTGTCCTTTAATGACAATTTTTCACAATTTGTTCATCATAATTGCTAACTTTAAAAAATCTTCTCCTCTAAAACTGCTCAACCAAATTCAACCAAACTTCAACTGAATGATCAGTAGGGTGTATAAAATAAAGTTTGTGTTTTATTTTCTATTTCGTCAAAAAACATGGCCGTCATGGCTAAAAATAGAACACAGGGTAAAATGCAGTTTTTGGCTTATATCTCAAAAACTCCAGCATTTAGAGCAAATAAGACAGAAGTTAAAGTATTTATTAGGTCAAGGTCTACCTGTCCTGAAATTTTCAGCCAAATTGGGTAACTGGTTTTTCAGGTATAATGCCCCTGAATTGATGGTTTTAAAGAAATTTTGCAGTGTTTGGTTATTATCTTGAATATAATTATAGATACAGATAAACTGTTAATAGCAATTGTATTGTGAATCATCAGATTGACCTAGACTGTATCTTAACCAAGTGTAGGGCGAACTCATGCCCATTTCTTTCCAGAGGTTCCGAAGAGACTTTAAAAGGTATTTCCAGGATAGTGCATGGCCTTTGTTACTCTGTTTAATTTACAACAAACATTAATTTATTAATTTAGTTAATAAGGCATTGTTTACCAGGTGAGCGATTCAGGCTCTTGAGAGCCTCTTGTTTGTTGATCTTGTATTGGTGATGGTTTTTAGCTCACCTGGCCCAAAGGGCCAAGTGAGCTTTTCTCATCACTTGGCGTCCAGCGTCGTCGTCCTGCGTTAACTTTTACAAAAGTCTTCTCCTCTCAATCATTGGGGTATCTAGTTTAAAAAATGTGTCCGATGACCCGGCCAACCAACCAAGATGGCGGCCATGGCTAAAAATAGAACATAGGGGTAAAATGCAGTTTTTGGCTTATAACTCAAAAACCAAAGCATTTAGAGCAAATCTGACAAGGGGTTATATTGTTCATCAGGTCAAGATCTATCTGCCCTGTAATTTTCAGATGAATCGGACATTTCGTTGTTGGGTTGCTGCCCCTGAAATGGTAATTTTAAGGAAATTTTGCTGTTTTTGGTTATTATCTTGAATATTATTATAGATAGAGATAAACTGTACACAGCAATAATGTTCATCAAAGTAAGACCTACAAAGAAGTCAACATGACCAAAATGGTCAGTTGACCACTTTAGGAGTTATTGCCCTTTATAGTCAATTTTTAACCATTTTTCGTAAATCTTAGTAATCTTTTAGAAAAATCTTCTCCTCTGAAACTACTGGGCCAAATTTAACCAAACTTGGCCATAATCATCATTGGGGTATCTAGTTTAAAAAATGTGTCCGGTGCGCCGCCCAACCAACCAAGAAGGCCGCCATGGCTAAAAATAGAATATAGGGATAAAATGCAGTTTTTGGCTTAAAACTCAAAAACCAAAGCATTTAGAGCAAATCTAACAAAAGGGTAAAATTGTTCATCAGGTCAAGATCTATCTGCCCTGAAATTTTCAGATGAATTGGACATTCTGTTGTTGGGTTGCTGCCCCTGAAATGGTAATTTTAAGGAAATTTTGCTCTTTTTGGTTATTATCTTGAATATTATTATAGATAGAGATAAACTGTAAACAGCAATAATGTTCAGCAAAGTAAGATCTACAAATAAGTCAACATGACCAAAATGGTCAGTTGACCACTTTAGGAGTTATTGCCCTTTATAGTCAATTTTTAACCAATTTTCGTAAATCTTAGTAATCTTTTTTTTTTTTTTTTTATAAAATAGATCCTTTATTGCACAATTCTCTGCTGTTTACAACTTACTCGACTCACAGCATTCAGTCGGGTATCCCTGTAAATTAGTTACTGTTTAACCAGGGAGATTATACAGTAAAATTATTATATATCAAATATGATTAGTTATACAGTAATAATATATAAATACATTGATTTTGACAATTTGGTTTTTTTACAGTTTCCTCATATTACGTAATTACGGAATTTGTACTATCTATTGTCTGATATTGTATATAGAAGTTCTCCTGTAAATACTCCTGATTACCCAGTAGGGGTGTTCCTTAGATAGGAATTTTCAGATGAATTGGATAATCGGTGGTTAGGTTGCTGCCCCTAAATTGGTAATTTTGAGGAAATTTTGCTGTTTTTTTGTTATTATCTTGAATATTATTATAGATAGAGATAAACTGTAAACAGCAATAATGTACAGCAAAGTAAGAACTAAAAATAAGTCAGTATGACCAAAATAGTCAATTGACCCCCTAAGGAGTTATTGCCCTTCATAGTCAATTTTTAACCATTTTTCTAAAATTTTAGTAAATTTTTGTAAATTTTTAGAAATATTTTCCACTGTAATTACTGGGCCAAGTTCATTATAGATAGAGATAATTGTAGCAACAAGAATGTTCAGTAAAGTAAGATCTACAAACACATCACGATCACCAAAACACAATTTTGTCATGAATTTATCTGTGTCCATGTTTAATATGCACCAAGGTGAACAACACAGGCTCTTGAGAGCCTCTAGTTTTGCAACATTAAGGCTGAGTTATTATGCAGAACCATTATACTGACCTTGACTTTGACCTTTAGTTTTTGAATATACAGTAAGAAAAACCGTAGACTTTGTTCCTTGGTCAGTATAATTCTTTAAGATTGACCTATCAGTTACCATGTGTCAGTCTTCAACATAGGCAATGATTATTAAGTCTCCCAAACAAAGTTTGGAGACTTATTGATTTTGGTCAGTTCTTATTATTTTTATTGTCGAGCAAACGTTGCAGAAAGCTCGACATAGGGATAGTGATCCGGCGGCGGTGGCGGCGTTAGCTCACTTCTTAAAAGCTTTATATTTTAGAAGGTGGAAGACCTGGATGCTTCATACTTTGTATATAGATGCTTCTTGTTACGAAGTTTCCGTCAGTCACATGTCCAATGTCCTTGACCTCATTTTCATGGTTCAGTGACCACTTGAAAAAAAAGTTCAAATTTTTTGTAATGTTGAATTCTCTCTTATTATAAGTAATAGGATAACTATATTTGATATGTGCGTACCTTGCAAGGTCCTCGTGTCTGTCAGACAGTTTTAACTTGACCTCGACCTCATTTCATGGATCAGTGAACAAGGTTAAGTTTTGGTGGTCAAGTCCATATCTCAGATACTATAAGCAATAGGGCTAGTATATTCGTTGTATGGAAGGACTGTAAGGTGTACATGTCCAACTGGCAGGTGTCATCTGAACTTGACCTCATTTTCATGGTTCAGTGGTTATAGTTAAATTTTTGTGTTTTGGTCTGTTTTTCTCATACCATATGCAATAGGTCTACTATATTTGTTGTATGGAATGATTGTTAAGTGTACATGTCTAGGGGGCAGATGTCATGTGACCTTGACCTCATTTTCATGGTTCAGTGGTCAAAGTTAAGTTTTTGAGTTTTGGTCTTTTTATCTAATGCTATATGCCATAGGTCAACTATATTTGGTGTATGGAAATATTTTATGATCTCTATGTCAGTCGATCAGGTTTTATTTAACCGTGACCTCTTTTTCACGGTTCATTGCACAGTGTTAAGTTTTTGTGTTTTGGTCTATTTTTCTTAAACTATAAGTAATGTGTCAACTATATATGTTGTATATATAGAAGCATTGTCTACCTGTCTGCCTGGCATGGTTCATCTGACCTGGACCTCTTTTTCAAGGTTCATTGGTCTTTGTTTAGTTATCTTGGTTAATGTTAAGTTTATGTGACAGTTGTAATAAAGCTTAGCTTTATACTTAGGACTATCAACATAATATCAATGATTAGTATAGAAGGTGAGACATTTCAGCGTGCGCACTCTTGTTATTCTTCTTCTTCCTCTTCTTCCTCTTCTTCTTCCACCACTTTAAAAATGAACTTGTCCGCAGCCATTCTCCTAAACGGCTTGTCAGATTTACTGAGGATTTTACAATATGTTAGACTAACATGTCTAGGTGAGCCATCAATCTTTCGTTTATGCATTGGGGTCTATTAAGGGGTTAGAAAGGAGGGAGGGGTTTACTATAGAACCCTATGGGATTTTATTTTCTAAAATTTTCAAATGAATATAACTTGAAAACTGTAAGTGATAGATACATGCAGTCTTCAGAAATGATTATAGGACAATAAAACAAATGACATGAAATATAGGGTGAGTCCCTGGGGGGTCATCCCCACCCCCTTCAATTTGAGAATGTGCTATTATCTTGTAAACGGTCCAAATCCCCACCCCTAAACCATATATATTCTTCAATGGGACGATAAAACAAATCAAATGAAATTAAAGGGAAGTCCCCGGGGGGTCATCCCCACCATGTTCAATTTGAGAATGTGCTATTATCTTGTAAACGGTCCAGATCCCCACCCCTAAACCGTATATATTCTTGTAGGGGACAATAAAACAAATGAAATGAAATAAAAGTGATGTCCCTAGGGGCTCACCCCATCCCCTCTTGTTTGAAAACTTGTAAAGGGTCAACATCCCCACCCCTAAACCATATCTATTCTTGTATGGGACAATAAAACTAATCAAATGAAATTAAATGGAAGTTCCTGGGGGTCACCCCCCACCCCGTTCAATTTGAGTATGTACTATTATCTTGTAAATGGTCCAGATCCCCACCCCTAAATCATATATATTCTTCAATTGGACGATAAAACAAATCATATGAAATTAAAGGGAAGTCCCCGGGGGGTCATCCCCACCACGTTCAATTTGAGAATGTGCTATTATCTTGTAAACGGTCCAGATCCCCAACCCTTAACCATATATATTCTTGTAGGGGACAATAAAACAAATGAAATGAAATAAAAGTGATGTCCCTAGGGCTCACCCACCCCCTCTTGTTTGAAAACTTGTAAACGGTCAACATCCCCACGCCTAAACCATATCTATTCTTGTATGGGACAATAAAACTAATTAAATAAAATTAAATGGAAGTTCCTGGGGGTTGCCCCCCACCCCGTTCAATTTGAGAATGTGCTATTATCTTGTAAATGGTCCAGATCCCCACCCCTAAACCATATATATTCTTGTAGGGGACAATAAAACAAATGAAATGAAATAAAAGGGAAGTCCCGAGGGAGTCACCCCACCCCCTCTTGTTTGAAAACTTGTAAACGGTCAACATCCCTAACCCTAAACCACATATATTCTTATATGGGACAATAAAACAAATCAAATAAAATGTAGGTAAAGTCCCTAGGGGTCACCACCACCCCCTCCTGTTTGAATACTTGTAAATGGTGGAGATCCCCACCTGTAAGCCATATATATTCTTGTATTGGACAAAAAATCAAATCAAATGAACATGGGACCATATAAATGGCGAGTTATGGGAGCTTTGTTTGGGAGACTTTGTAACAGCATCCTGTTACAATTACTTCTTGTTCTAAATGAATGTCCTCCATTCTGAAATCACAAAACCAAATTTCACATCAGGAACTTAATTGCATGTACAGGGTTTACTCGTCCAGCTCTGTTGACAGATCTAGTCAATGAGACAACTCTATATCCAAGTTTCAATTTGTTAAATGTAAACCACTATAAGTCAAAGTACAGCCTCAACACATAGCCTTGGCTCCCACCCAACAACAAGCTCTGTAGGGTCCCAAAAATGACTAGTGTAAAACCATTCAAACAGAAAAACAAATGGTCTTATCTGTATAGAAAATTACGAGAAATACTTATGAACCACATCAACAAACCACAGCCACTGAACAACAGATTCCTGACATAGGACATGATATCAAATGTCTAGAAAGGAATTGATCTTTACATTTTGGTTTTGTTAAAGTATGATATCTACAAAAGTAGATACCTGATGAATAAATGCTCTTTTACCAAAGCAAAAAATATACAAATTTGGTTTATTATTTAATTTCTGATTCTACTTTATAGGCTACATTTTATATATCAAAGACAAAGAGAGTTGAACTTAACCTCATTGAAACTTCTAATTATTACTTTAATATATATGTTACAGTAAATAGGTGAAAATAGGAATTACATGTAATTACTAAAATTTAGGAATTACATGTAATCCCTGATGCACTTAGTAAATACAAGCAATTTCTGAAACGGCCCAGTTATTACCAGTAATTACTAATTTTAAAATGAATTTTTACACCTATGTACTAACTGTTAAAACAATGTTGTAATATGGTCAGCTGATCAAAAGTTATGGTAATACCAACTATAGAAGATCAGTGAGAACTCTCAAAAAGTGATCAGCCTAAATTGTACCTTTTTGTTATAGAAGCATTAGTTACAAGATGTACAAAAAATTAAATATGATTTTTTTTTACTAAAATAAGCTGAGAAACCTGGGCGATGAGTTGTGCACTTGTAGGTGAACAATTGGACCTCATTGAATACATATTCATGTGACCTTCTATTGGGCTTCAATTCAACCCCTATCAAGAGATAGGTTGACCGATGTATTCAAATTTTAAAAAATTGTAAGGGTTTCGCGAAAACCAGTATCTCACCTACTTTTGCTGTTAGTCACAGGCTCAACAAATGTGGGAAAAAAATATTTAAAATTTTCCTCCAAATACTACCTTTTGACTAGTACTGTAAGAAGCTTCTGTCCAAATTTGGTTAAAATCCAGGATGGTTTATAAAATCTAATAAAGGTTAAAAAAAAAATTAACCACAGAGTGTACATGGTGTATGTAGAGTTAACTGGAAAAAAATCCATTTATAAGGAATATACGAAAAAGGATTTTTTTTACAAGTTTTACTTCTGGAGATTATCTTATGATCATAAACAAACTTTTGTCCAAGTTTAGTAGAAATCCAGGATATTTTGAGAAAGTTATTAAAATTTTAAAAACTTAACCACAGTGTTAACTTGCAATATTGTCGCTTTGACACATTCCTCATTTCCTTTCTCAATTTTAAAAGAGAAACACAGAAATATTAAATGTGACTATAAAACCCATCAAATTGTATAAATTTGTTTGTGAAGAATGTCGGCTTCATCGCAAAAGTCTGACAAAAGAAGTCTTAAATAAACCTATTTTGTAAAAGGAATTCAACTTATGTCATTGGGCAAGTTATATGCAAAGTATGCCTGATGGAGATTTTAATTTAAAAAAATTATGAGATTTTAAGAATTATCAAGATTATTCAATCAAATTTGGCATTATCGAATGTCTATCATCAAAAAGAGGTGGTGTGTTGCCTATAAACTTCTCACAAATGTATTTCTCAATTTTGGATTGATATCATTGTCTTGTATGCTGAAAATGATTTTAGGGAGTTTCAAAACTTTTTAGAACAACCATCTTCCAGTTTCAATTCACAAACACTAAAGAGTGTACACTTTTGATGTGCCTTATATTCCTTAATCCTTAATTAAGTAAGCCCTAAAATACCTACCCTTTCACTTTCTTATTTGGTATCTTGAATTATATCTTTAATTTTAAAACAAAAATATCAAGTTAGTAAACAGCTGTAAAAATGACAAAAAAAGTCAGTGAATACCAGTTATTACTGAAACAACTAGTAAATACATGTAATTACTAAATTGGCTAGCAGTTACAGGTATTTACTGAAATGTTTAGAAATTACATGTAATTCCTAATTTCACCTATTTACTGTAACATATACATAAAGTGTTTTTTATTCATATTTTTGGGGTTTTGATAACTTTTTGATTACAATTTAATTATTTAATAAAGTAAAATGTATTGTGATCAAATAGAATATGTTTTTCAAAGTCATTCAAGTATTGATTAGCAGTCTGATAAATAGCATTGTGATGTATTGTTTATGAATTACTTCAGCACCCTGATATATTCACTTTATATAGTTTGGCTTCCTTGGCTGTACAGCTGTTAGGTGTAGAACATCCTATATAGAGCTGTCCTGTTGGAGAGAACGCCAGGGAATATGCAGCTTCTATTCCTTTGCCTGTTGTCTTTATGTATGTAATCAGCTGTCCAGAGTTGTTCAGGATGTGGAGGGTTTGAGTATCTAGATCAACTACAATGACATTGTCTCTTGGTGTTGTCACTATTCCTACTGGTCTGAATATTGTTTTCTTGTTGATCTCTGTATCCCCTTTATATATATTAATCACACCACCTGCCTGTCCTAAAACTACCACTTTACCACTGTCTTCATCTGGATCATAGTCTGACACATGTATATTACCATTAATGGTTGTAGTAATTCGTTTAGGATAATCAAATATAGGTTGATTATGTTTGTCATGTTCATACACAGCTTCTTGGTCTCCATTCATATTTATTACAAACACTGCTCCTCTTCCTTCTTTATGATAACCTCCTACCATGACCTGACCTCCACTGGTGATATGAACTGCTGTAGGAAGGAAAGGACTAATGTCATACACACTGTCTTTTACTTTACCAGTGGTACTTCTGATCATTTGTAGTCTGGATTTCCCTGTTGACAGAAGTAGATCACCAGATGCAGTTTTTGCCATACCAAAGACCTTGATATTGAAGGTTGATATTGTCTTCAGTTTGATTCCTTCAGGTTTTAATTTCTGTAACACTTTATCAATGGGATCAGCTATCCACAGTGAATCATTAGGACATAGAGATAAATAATCAACAATAGAAAGATTAGTCTGATATTGGTTAACAACATTAAGAGAAACATTTACTTCAGGTAATGGTATGTCTACACTTTGCAGAACTCCAATGTTAGACTGAGTTATCTCTCCAGGAATAAATTGAAGTGTTTTTCTACATGATATTTTAGGTTTAGGAATAGATACTTCTATTGATCTCTCCATTTGGCAAACTTCTTTGAAAAATTTAGTAATGTCAGTGGTATTAATGAAATCCTGAACATCACTAAACTTTTCCTCTATTTGTCTTTCACTTTTTGAAATGGCCTTGATACTTTCTTCATTTGCTTTGGTACAGGCTTTGTGGTTCTGGTCTAACTCATTTCTTAGTTTTGCTATATGCTTTTCAACTGCTTGTTTCAAAACTTTCTCATGGTTAAGAATATCTGTGCTTACTTTGGCATAATTTGAATTTTCAGCATCATAAATCATATTAGCTTGATCCTTTGTTGCAGTTATTTCGTTTTTTTCCTTTTGCAATTTGCTCTGTCCCTTCTTTAGTCTTTCTATCTTTAAGTTATATGCATCACTAATTTCTGTTAAATCATGTTTCTTGTGAACCTTAGCAATGCAAGTAGGGCAAACCAGTTTGTCACAATTTGTACAAAAAAGGCAAGAAGATTGTTCTGAGTGATCTTGGCATTTAATGTTTGAAAAATCCAATTCCTCGACAGACAGCCCCACATTCTTGATGTCTACCACCTTATGATCTTTACCAATCATCAGATGTATTTTGTCTTTACATTTACTGCACATTAGAACTCCACAGGTCAAACATTTCCATTTTATGTTCTTCTCAGTTTCACATAAATTACAATTTATTGGTATCTGGCTTCTTATTACTGATTTAGAAAACGCCATTTTGGATGTTATTATACTTCCTGGTTTGTAACCAGGTGATTACAATATAAACCTGACCAGGTATATAATATATATAGATTTAAATGTATATTATATTACAGTATCTTATCTAGACCTATTTATATTACACTAGTGTAAATAGTTTAAAGTTCTTGATTTATAGAACTATTCTTCTCGATATAAAGAATTCTTTATCTTAAAGTTATATTCTTTTAAAATCATGAAATGCTTTTTGAAACCATTATGTTGAAAAGTAAAGGAAAAGAATTATACGAGACAGAGACTCTTTTTAAATTTCATTATTGTCTTCCAGTTTTTATTTTCTATTTGTGGTGATTTGGCCTAAACCAAGTTACAATTGTTGTGGTTGTTGAAATTGTTCATATTTTTAGCGATTTTTGTATTGGAAGTAAATTTGAAATGAAATATGTACTGAATTATCTTATAGATAATTGTTAACTAGCCATATCTTAAGACAGTTCTCCTGAAGTAATTTATTCAAATGCAATATCAATTTATTCTAATTACTGTCTTTTTCAAATAGAAAGGTTGATATCCTCTAAAAAAGTATGTTTTAGTACAATGAACTATTTGAATGGTTTAAATCGTTAGATTTCTATTTATTATAAGGTCACTGTGTATCATCGCCACTGGAAATTGGGTACTAACGGAGCGGAGAGAAATAGAAAAAAAAAGTAAACAAGTTAAGAATTCATTCAATTTAAAGCATTTCCACTCATTTGATGAGAGTGCCGCTTAAGAAATGATTTTTTATACGACCGCAAAATTTGAAAATTTTTTCGTCGTATATTGCTATCACGTTGGCGTCGTCGTCGTCGTCGTCCGAATACTTTTAGTTTTCGCACTCTAACTTTAGTAAAAGTGAATAGAAATCTATGAAATTTTAACATAAGGTTTATGACCACAAAAGGAAGGTTGGGATTGATTTTGGGAGTTTTGGTCCCAACATTTTAGGAATAAGGGGCCAAAAAGGGCCCAAATAAGCATTTTCTTGGTTTTCGCACTATAACTTTAGTTTAAGATAATAGAAATCTATGAAATTTTGACACAAGGTTTATGACCACAAAAGAAAGGTTGGGATTGATTTTGGGAGTTTTGGTTCCAACAGTTTAGGAATTAGGGGCAAAAAAAGGGCCCAAATAAGCATTATTCTTGGTTTTCGCACAATAACTTTAGTTTAAGTAAATAGAAATCTATGAAATTTAAACACAAGGTTTATGACCATAAAAGGAAGGTTGGTATTGATTTTGGGAGTTTTGGTCCCAACAGTTTAGGAATAAAGGGCCCAAAGGGTCCAAATTAAACTTTGTTTGATTTCATCAAAAATTGAATAATTGGGGTTCTTTGGTATGCCGAATCTAACTGTGTATGCAGATTCTTAATTTTTGGTCCCGTTTTCAAATTGGTCTACATTAAGGTCCAAAGGGTCCAAAATTAAACTTAGTTTGATTTTAACAAAACTTGAATCCTTGGGGTTGTTTGATATGCTGAATTTAGAAATGTACTTAGATTTTTAATTATTGGCCTAGTTTTCAAGTTGGTCCAAATGGGGGTCCAAAATTAAACTTTGTTCATCAAAAATTGAATAAATGGGTTCTTTGATATGCCAAATCTAACTGTGTATGTAGATTCTTAATTTTTGGTCCAGTTTTCAAATGGTCTACATTAAGGTCCAAAGGGTCCAAAATTAAACTAAGTTTGATTTTAACAAAAATTAAATTCTTGGGCTTATTTGATATGCTTTATCTAAATATGTACTTTGATTTTTGATTATGGGCCCAGTTTTCAAGTTGGTCCAAATCAGGATTCCATATCAAGTATTGTGCAATAGCAAGAAATTTTCAATTGCACAGTATTGCACAATAGCAAGAAATATCTAATTGCACAATATTGTGCAATAGCAATTAATTTTCAATTGGAGTTATCTTTCTTTGTATAGAATAGAAGTTGATAATATATGTTGGAAATTTGCCAGACATGACTATGATGTCATTTTCTATTTTTATTTGCCAATAACTTTATGTAAATAACTTCATTGGAAATTTGCCAATATAAAATGTTGCTGATGAAGCTTTTTTTCCTTATCTTATCTAAAATGTTTTTAGATAATGTATGTTGGACATTTGCCAGACATGACTATGATGTCATTTTCTATTTTTATTTGCCAATAACTTTATGTAAATAACTTCATTGGAAATTTGCCAATATAAAATGTTGCTGATGAAGTTTTTTTTATTGTTTTATACAATAAACAATGTATATTCACTTTTACTACCAACCAATCTTTACCATTCAGTGATAACAAGCACTTTATTTTACATTTTAATATTTTATGATGTATTTAAAAGAGTAGTTATTGTTGCAAACTCCATTAGAAATTTGAATTGATATCAGTTTTGGAAAAAGGGAAACAGGGATGTGAAAAAAAAGGGGGGGGGGGTTTAAATTTTTCTCATTTCAGATTTTATAAATAAAAAGAAAATTTCTTCAAACATTTTTTTGAGAGGATTAATATTCAACAGCATAGTGAATTGCTCAAAGGCAAAAAAAATATTTTAAGTTCATTAGACCACATTCATTCTGTGTCAGAAACCTATGCTGTGTCAACTATTTAATTTTAGATTTAAAAAGTTTGAAGAAGAAATCTTTAATTGATTTGTAAAATCTTGACATTTGTTTTGTGTAAAAAAAAACATGTAATGTCAAAAATTTGATCACAATCCAAATTCAGAGCTGTATCATGCTTGAATGTTTTGTCCATACTTGCCCTAACTGTTCAGGGTTCGACCTCTGCGGTCGTATAAAGCTGCGCCCTGCGGAGCACCTGGTTGATATATAATTCTTTAAATTATTAGGTCGATAAGTACAAAATTAATACAAGATTTTGTGTAATACTCCAAAACTTGCCACTTAGTACCGGAAAATTTCGAGGTCGATCGTCCTCTGTCGCCCCATTCTCAAGATATTGAACTGTTTTTCATTATTTTTCCAGACACGTTTTTAGATTATTATAGTGTGGCATCATATTTACTGAATTTTGTTGTCAAAAAGATGTATTTTAAAGAATGTAGACCATAAAAAATAAAGTCTAGGGTACGGCAACTTGCTCGTGTTGACAAATTTACTGTATGGCAACTTGTTAATTTTAGAATAGTCATTTACCGTCTTTTCAAAGAAAATAAAGTATTAAGTTCAAATATCTAAGGTGTGGGGGGGGGGGGGGGGGGGGAGGGGGGTGAGTAACCCTTTTATGCTAAACTGTTTTTGTCCTTTTCAAGGTTTTAATTTGTTTAAAACTGTTATTTGACTGATAAATTTTAAAAACTGTTAACTGTTTTCGACCCCGCCTGTCTGTAATCTGTTTTGTTAAAATTTGCAATGTTGTTAACTGTTTATTTGAAATATCTGTTACTTAATACTTAAAGTGTTCACAGTTTATGACATTATTTTCTCTGTTAACTGTTATTTACAAGAATCTCATTAAAATTTGCTGTCCATCTCTTTCTTTACGTTGCTTCTGCAAAAGAGTGACATAAACAGCATATATGTAACTGTACATGTCTTTAAAAAATCTTTGAGTATAGTAAATCCTTGATAAAATTGAGAATGGAAATGAGGAAAATGTCACTGTGTATTGATATACCTGAAGCTGTCTCCTAAGTGAGCAATCATTTAACTACAAAAAGGGGGTAGAAGTTCAATGTTTGTTTCTTGAAACATATAAATGAACCAAAATTTAAAAAATGAAATAAATACAAGACTATATACAAATGTAGCAAAGGTTACGGACTCAAAATGGTTCATGCAGGTGCAACAAATGCGGCAGTGTTAAACATGTTAAGGGATTTCTCATACCCCTCTTTATACGTCTAACCAATGTAGTTATATCTGCCTTCTACTTGTAATCAATGTATCCAAAACGTTAAAAGGAAAGGCCACTTCTTATCCAGCTAAAACCCTGGTCACTCCTATGATGAAAATAATTCAGATGTATATGGAATGTTTGATAAGTTATATTGACCCAGAGTACCTGGACGGAATTGTGAAAAATAAAGTACCTTTTTCAATTTGCAATTCGTAAAATAACTGAACAGTGTGGCCTGGTAGAAGAGGCTGAAAAATGAGGACTTGGTTCTCAAATTGGTGTCAAATTTGCTAGTCTAAGACTTCAGAAATGTAAAGATAGACCAAGGCTTTTTTTATATCAGCTCAGAGTTCTTAATTGGGACTTGGAGATGAAAGAGTGTATCAACTTGTGACACCTTACATGTTACTTTCTGATTTATACACTGGTTTTGATGATTTAAAATAAAAATCAGTAAACCTTCGTTATTCCTTTTAATAAAAGCATGTAAGCTATGAGTCGTATGAATACCCTGACTGAGATGTAACCATAATTTATAAGAGCCCCCGCCATAAAAAAAATAATGTTCGCGCCCTATAGTATTCACTCATTCTATCTGTTTGTTACACTTTCCTGCGTCATGACGATAACCCAAGTTTGCTACGACTGATTGGCATAAAACATTTACTCAACAATACACATAACCAGAAGAAGCCTCCCTTTTGCTGTTTGAAGCATTTTCGATTATTCATGACATAGTCCTTTTTCTTGGAGTCAATCACTCCGTCTGCTTTTCCATCTGTTCAATTGTCTGTTCATGTGTCAATAAAAAAATTATGGTACTTGCGTGTGTCTTCTGAAAATTAGTCAGCTTTATAAAAGATTCTTTATGGAGCTTGGCATTTCTGCGACTTTGTACAGTGGTTTTCACACTTTTGAATACATTGAAGATATGCACTTCCCCTTTTCATGGCTTTTGGTTTCGTTTGGAAAAAAGGGTAAATTAAAGTTGCTGTTAACTCTATCAGCATTTAAAATTTGTTGTTAACTGTTTTTGCCAAAATCGAGGTGTTGTTAACATGTTAACGGACACACCCCCCCCCCCCCCATCTAATTATGCATTAGATAAAATACATTAGATAGAAATACCATTTGCTTGGCTTGACAGCATTTAAGATGTATACAAATTATATATTTTCAAAAGGAAACTGACAAGAAAATTAATTCGTAATGCAATTCACGATTTGTTTCTCCTTACTTTCGATGAAAACAAAGTATTTTCTGAATTTTGTCTGTCCGAATTCTCGATCCTGTGGTTTGGTGGTTGTCGTTGCTTCATCTCTATCTTATTTGTTGTTTTCATAAATTGTTTTGTTACACTGTATATGAGTAAGGCCGTTAGTTTTCTTGTTGAGTCCTTCCACATTTTTCTGTCGGTGCTTTTTATAGCCGATTATAAGGTATGAGTTTTCGTTGTTACGATAGGCCGTTCGATAGCATATAATTGCTTGCATACACTTTATTTTATCCTGATGGATAGTTATCTTATTTGCTATCATACCCAGTGGCGTAGCTTCCATGTATGCTCAGATGCTCAAGCATCCACATCATTTTGACAACAACAAAAAAATAGCAGCAGTTTAACTCGGAAGTATCCAAATTTCACAAGGCTGAGGATATGAGGATAACGTCCAGTCATTTTCGAAGCAGTATGCCTGGTCTTTCATTTAGGATAATTTAGTTTATGTAAACAAGATAGCCGTTTCAAGTTAACTTTTGTTCGTAAAAAAAGTCTACGTCATCGGCTAAGGCAAGCGGAGTGGACTGATAGGCAGACCCATGGACATGTTTCATCTGAAATTGAACCTAGTGGAGTGATGGCTTCTCATTTGACCATAGCAACTAACAACTAAAACACCATATCCTGATATCGTTTCTTGCGACATGGTAAACGACGTGGTAAAAAAATCAATTTGTAATAGATCGTGATAAGTCCTAGGCTTATGAATTCCTGTTTCTATCTAGGTTCAAATTCTAATTTTATTTTCAATCGGTAAAGAACAAAGATCCAATGTTCCCCGCCATGCACATTAAATGTCATATTTTATCTATCAAAGGGCAAGGAACAAGGGAATAACTAAAAAAGCACTTTTTTGTTCTTTTTCTTTTTTTCTTTTCAATATCTTAAGAGAAATAAAAGCTTCACAGCAAATGAAATGGGATTTCCATTACAGTTTAAATTTCAAAGGGTCATAACTCGTTAAAAATATTTGATTACGACTTATTTTCCAAATTGTCAAAGACATTGCTTTAATATGATATGAGTTTCACTTAATCTGACAAGAATTGTACACATGAGAGTGCTAACAAGACCGGACGATTGGACGCCCGGATTTTTTATGTCTCCTGTAACGCGTTTATCTCAGTAATCAAAAATCAAAAACCCAAAGTTGTAGACTCAAATTCCTGGTAAGAGAAATCACTTCAGTTCCTATATTCCGAAGTTCCTAAATTATACAGAAGTGTCGCTGTAATGGGGTCCGTTTTTGATATATCAAATATAAGATTGGGTGGGAAACTTTACATCAAATATTTATGAATTAAATTTCAAGGAAACAATAAAATTTGGTTAAAAATATAAATATATGAATTGGTGGGTATTTTGAATTTAAACAAAAATATAACTAGTATCGGATTCTGGGGGAGTACATGTGCTTGAATAAAAAATAATTTTCTGCATAAAAAGATCCAATTTTTTTTTTGCCTCGCTCCGCTCGGCGAAACAACCACATCATTTCAACCCTGGCTACGCCACTGATACCACATCTCCACTAAAAAAAGCTGGCACCAACAAAAAATGAATGGATGGTTTATTTTATTGAACTTACACAATTTCAACCTAACAACAAATAAGACAACAGTCGTTAGTAGTATAACGATATATAAATTATTTAGGATAATATGGTTGAAAAAAACACCTTTTTTGTACAAAATCGAAAAGCGGTACGCAACGAGGCCTTCTGAACTGAAATAACGGCATATATTTAATGATATTTGATAAGTAAGACATTTTGTATATTTGTAAACCTGTAAAGCTTTGATATCAACAAAATATCGTCACTTGATATTATCTAAACAGTGATTAATTTCCTCTTAAAATTATGATATATTGCAAGACGCCGTACAGACAAAAGTTGTTATTTTGCAATTCGCCGTACAACAAACCAACAATGTTTTTGTCCATATTCTTTAAAAAACACGTTTTTGACAAAAAAATTCAGTAAATATGATGCCACACTATAATAATCTAAAAACGTGTCTGGAAAAATAATGAAAAACAGTTCAATATCTTGAGAATGGGGCGACAGAGGACGATCGACCTCGAAATTTTCCGGTACTAAGTGGCAAGTTTTGGAGTATTACACAAAATCTTGTATTAATTTTGTACTTATCCGCCTAATAATTTAAAGAATTATATATCAGAAAATCATTTCTTAAGCGGCACCCTCATCAAATGAGTGGAAATGCTTTAAATTGAATGAATTCTTAACTTGTTTACTTTTTTTTTCTATTTCTCTCCGCTTCGTTAGTACCCAATTTCCGGTGGTGATGATACACAGTGAAGGTCTTCTCAACAGGTCAGATGATGAGTTTTAGGTCGATACATATATTTAAGAAAATGTTTTAATATATTTATCTATAATGGGTATATATGACCTGTAGCAGTAAAATTTGGTTACTAGTATCTTATTTTATAGGATACTTGGTGAAAATGATGTCCTGGGGTCAGAGATGGGTCCGATTACTTTCAATGAAATTGATTAAATTACAATTTCTTTGTCATTTGTACGATTAAATTAAATTAATGATTACATCTTTTCTTAAAGTGTCTGATTAAATTAATGATTACATTGGCAAAGTAATCAAGATTACATCTGATTACAATGAATAAAAAAAACACATTTTAAATGATGTGAATGAATTAACGTTTAATACAACTATAGCACTTTTACAAGAGGATTTTGTTGTACTGTATATATATAAAATGATAACTTCAAACTTCATCTATTTAATAAACCACGAAAGTTCACTACATACATACATGTACATGAACATTGTATCACTGGTTATCACCCATTACACTTTATCATCATTGATCTCTGAATTATTTTAACTTCAATTGAATATATCTTTATAATGAGTTTACTGTTTGTCTTTTGACCTCTTCCACTCTTTACATGTATTTCAAGGTGCAGTTTATGGAAGTTAAAATATGGATGAAATAAAGTTACCAGTTAAAAACTATGTAAAATTTTAATAGAATTGTTTAATCAAATTGTAAACAAAATAAAAGTACTCAAAATCATTGCATTTAACATGTCCAGACCAAGTACTTACTAAAATTTGCATATTTCAAACAAGATATTTGTCCAACTGGTGTCATCCCGATTGTCACATTAACAAAAGATTATAATTCAGGATTAAAGAAAAGTAAAATATTACTTGCATATAACAGATATTATCAATTTTAATATGTACATTTGTACATGTACATCTTTAAATTGTGAATATATGTACAATATCTTTTTAATAATTGTATTATGTTTCTTCTTAGGCTAATGATGTCTTTTCATGTAACAGTTTATGTTTTACTGAAGTATACAAATCAATTTACATGCTTCATAAAGTAAACCAAACAATCGTAACATGTTAAATATTTATTAAATAAAAATAACAAAAATCTGATAAAATTGTAAAATAGGTGACGATCTCCATAATACAAAGGAAAGGCTGGATTGAGTTTTGGGGTTATTGCAACAAGGGAAGTTTCAAAAAGTTGGTGGTGGTGGAGGTGGTGGGGGGGGGGGGGGGGGGGTCAAATTATTTAAGGGATTCATATTTTTTCCCAAATTTTTCAAATTTGGAATTTTTGAAAAGTTTTCAGAAGAAATCTTAAGCTGCACAGTATTGGGCAATAGATTTGTAAGATCTTTGACAACCTATATTATGTCAAAAATTTGATCACAATCCAAATTCAGACAGTATAGAATTTGATTATTTTGTATAAATCATAGCTTATGTCCCTTTTAAGAAATTTGATATTAAGAAGCATTAAATTGTGAAGATTCATTATTACTATTGATTCATATCAATTTCAGTGGATTGAGGAAAACTTGCATTTTGATGGATATTTGATTTCAGGGTTTTGACATCTGCTTACAAAGCCTATTACCGTAAATAATGTAATTTGTTGAATATTTAAAAACATTGTTCATCTGTACCAATGAAACCCACAAAAATTGGTATCCAAAGAATAATGATGAATCCACAGTATTTAAGTTGCCTCATTCATATGAATGAATTGAGGTTAGGGTTGTATGTCAATGAGACAGCAACCTGCCAACACAAAATTGAAAAGAAGTAACAAAGTCAAACTTTAAATTAATTAGATATAGCAAATGACAACATTGTTGAGTTTTGTGTCATAGGACAGGCATTACAACATAAGTCTTTTTTTCATGTTCATTTAAAAAGTGTTATTTAATTAGAGAAGGTGTACATATAGCCTTATCAACCTTAAATGGGGTGAGGTATCACCTGGTTTTTACATCATCTGAAACAGGAACCAACATACACTAAAAAGACCAGAAAGTAGCTTACTTTTTCTGAAGGCCTTATGTGAATGATGAAAATTGATAGATAATGATATTTCAGAGTTTTCTGCTGAATTTTTGTTTAAATACCAATTTTCATGGGTTTCATGGGTACAAGTGAACCACGAATTTAAATGTTCAACAAATAACATATTTTCAATAGGCTTTGAAGACAAAGATTGGCAAAACCAAGAAATCAAATCTCCACTAACATGCAAGTTTTCAGCAATCCACCAAAACTGATCCACGAAAATAAATGTATTCACAGTAGAAGCATTGACTTTAAAAGAGCATTTATCAAAGCACAGCTTGATTCATTTTGATAAAAATAAATGTGGGTAATAAGAAATCAAGAGTTCAGCATGAAATCTTCTACAACAGACAAGCTGCCTGACAAAAGGTGAAAGTCTTAACTGTCAAGAATCTGTAAAATGATTTAAAAATCAAACAGACTTTCTTACAAAGATCTGCAACTCAACATAAAATTGTCAAAAAGAAAAAAACAACACATTTTCTTCTTGACAATCATTGGACTGACAAAAGACGCATACAGCATAGAATAAAACTAATTCAGATAAACTTTTTACTCAATTTACCCAGTATATTTATAATTGACATCAAAATTACATGGGAAAAGAAAATCAATGTGATAAAAAGTAACCAGGAAATTATTCATAATAAATAAAAGCACTATTGAAGGTTACCTGTTGGTATTAATTCATAGTTCATGTAAGCTACTTTACTATGGAGTACATTCAGGACATTTCATACAGCATGCATTTTCATAGTTTCATTCAGTAAAACACAATATCTGAGAACTAACATGCAAATGTTTTATCTAGAAAATGTTATGTAATTTGTTTACCATAGTGTTCTGTACACATTCATTTAAGAGTTGTTAGAAATGTTGTTGAATAACATTGTTAATAGAAAAGTGATGTATATAAATTAAAATAAAAAAACCTCAATCCTGTGTAACCAATAAAATAAATTTATGCTCAATTTTAGGGGTATCGAAAATATTTATAACAATCATAATAAAATAACAAGTGTGATGTCCATATGATGATATATCAACATAAAGACCTATATATCGACCTCAGACTTCGTCTTCAGTTGATATGTATAATATACAATTGTGTAATGCCTATCTCTATTTTGAACTTAAATATAATCCAGTTTAACTGGTCATAAGAAAAAAACATTGTTTTCTCTTTTTTTTTCTAGTTTGCTATTGGAGGATATAACCAGAAACAGAAAGTTTTATTGGCAAAGATTTTGGAGAAAATGACAACTTTCAAAGTGGATCCAAAAAGATTTGAAATTTATAAAGAGATGGTTGGTATATGCTGTATATGCTATATATGATGTATATGTAATTTATGTGATTTAAAAAAAGGTATATAAGGTCTTATACTTTTTGGTTCTTTATTTAAGAATAATTCATATCATATTGACATTTGTGACCATTTGATTCTGAGGGATATGTCTAGCAGATTTTGGCAATTATTATTCTAGTCCCCATTGAGTTGGAAATAAATATTCTTGTCTTACCACACTTAAAAATAAACAGTCTGGTCCTAAAATATTCCAAAAAGTTTCAAATTTGCTTAGATCACTCAGCTGGCCATATTACAAAAAATACAGAAGTATTTACAGTTGCAGATTCAGAGGCATAGAAGGCATATTATCCCTTTTTGACTGGAAAAGAAATAATATTTTGCTTTAAATTGTCAAGAACAAAACTTTGCCTTACAGTGCATTTTTTATGCCCTGGCCATGCCTTACTGTGCATTAAGTTATGCTTTTGTACGTCTGTACATACATTTTAAAGTTGTTTTCCGTTCTCTAACTTAAGTTTGCTACAACCAAATGATATAAAACTTACACAATGCTTATTACCACAAAACATAGGTCAAGTTGGAAATTTGCTGGCATCACTTTTGGGTTGTGTCACTTTTAACGTTCTTGAATTAGGTCCCTTCCTGAACATACAAAATTCTGAATTTTTAGTTTCCTTTCTCGAACTTTAGTTTGCCTCAACCAAATGTTTTGAAACTTATACATAATATAGAAAAATGAGATGTTGTATAATTGCCAATGAGACAACTCTCCACAAGAGACCAAATGACACAGAAATTAACAACTATATGTCACTGCATAGCCTTCAACAATGAGCAAAGCCCATACCACATAGCCAGCTATAAAAGGCCCTGAAATGACAAATGTAAAACAATTCATAAGAGAAAACTGATGGCCTAATTTATGTACAAAAATGAAAAACAAATATGTAACACTTCAACAAACAACAACTACTGAATTACAGGCTCCTGACTTAGGACAGTCACATATATACAGAATGTGGCGGGGTTAAACATGTATCCCCTAAACTGGGATAGTGGTGTAACAGTACAACATAAGAACAAACTATAAATATCAGTTGAAAAAGGCTTAGACAAGGTTTATTTCCACATAATACAGATCAAGTTCAAAATCCGGTGTTGTAACTTTCTTCTTTCCTTTATGAACATAAAAAATGCTAAATTGTTCGTTTCCATTCTCTATCCATTCTCTAATTTTAGTTTGTCTCAACGAAATGTTATGAGACTTATACACAATGCTTATTACCACCAAACTCAGATCAAGTTTGAATTTTGGTGGTGTCACTTTCACTGTTACAGAGTAATGCCTGTTTACAAATGGAAAAATTGCTGAATTTTTGGTTTCTATTCTCTAACTTAAGTTAGCCTCAACCAAATGTTATGAGACTTATATGCAATACTTATTACCATAAAACTAAGATCAAATACAATTTCGGTTTAGGTAACTTTTAAACAAAGTTTATGTACAAAAGTTTATGTACAAAAATGTTGCAACTGATATTTATAGTTTGTTCTTATGTTGTACTGTTACACCACAAAGTTTGCAAACAAGGCATTTAAACTCTAGAGTTGCATGCCTTATTATTTTAACTGTAAAGCAATTTCGTAAACAGTTTTGCATTTTTACATTTGTGACTTTTTTAAGGTTATCTCAATTTTCGTTTACATGTAACGAAGTAAATTAATAACCTAAGGTAAAAATTTAATGTTTTCTTTGTAAATTTTTGATTTGTTAAAGGAGAATAACTCTAGGAAAACTAGAAAACCTCAGGTAATGAAAAAAAGCAAAGAAGCATAAATGAATTAACCACATCATAATTATGAATAGCGTAAACATTGATGTTTTATTATTTCTGCAGTATACCAGAAGCCTTAAGAACTTCAGTGCAGAACAGCCACATCAACATGCTATATACTACACATCTGTACTGATGTCAGAATTTATGTGGACCAAAGATGAGTTACTTCAATGTGTTGATGGTGAGCACATTCATAACTTAAGTTTTAGTTTTTAGTTTGTAAAGATTGCCAGCTGATTGTTTAAATGATGGAAAAATTCCACTAATTTCCAATTGTACCATCACAATTAATTAGTCCTGAATCACAATTTGAATCTCGTTTTATATCTTTTATAATTTACAATTCTTAGTACAGCATCAGAACAAATGTTTTATTGTTGTTGACTATAATAAAAAAATTATTAAAGAGGAATGGAATTAGCCTTTCTGTAGATGTAAATAATTATTTCACATTTGAATTAATGGATAATATAGAGGTTCCGGTAAATGAATATGACTGCCTATAGTTATCAAAGGTACCAGGATTATAATTTACTTCCCCAGATGCGTGTTCCATCTACAAAAGACTCATCAGTGACGCTCATATCAAAATAGTGTTACTATTAGGTTAATGCAGCTCATCAGCAAGATTCAAGTATCTGAAAAAATGGCTGAACATGCTGACTGTACATGACTTCACAACCGCTTGATGATCTCTTGGTAGAATGCTTCCATAAAGTGGAGATAGTAATAACTACAACAGAAAGAAGCACCCAACACCAACTTAAATTGCCCCTTCAAATATTTCCCATACCAGCCACATATTTGATACTCTTCGGCATATCCCTACAGAAAAGTTTTGAACTGGACCTAGCTCTTTTCAGGCTATTCTCTGCTCAAATATTTTTCTGAGATCTTTAAAGTCTTGGTTTTCATGGTTGAAGATTGCAACCCGTTACCCATTACCTGCTGCACTTAATGCAAACACTCTACCTAGACCATCAATTGGAAAGTCATGTTATCATTTACATCTTTCAAACAAGCATAAATATCAATCTTGGAAAGCTGAAATTAGTCTTTTGTGCATCTATCGTTGGGAATAAGAGGAAAAATAGATTGTGTCAGAGTTAGAATAATTTGTCCTTCTGCTGACTCTTTTGTTGTGAGTCTTGTTTATTCATAATCCAACTCTGCATATTGAATTAAAGCAAAGCAAAGCACTATCACATTTACATTTTATTATCTTTGCATGATACATCTGCATTGGAAATGTCAGTCACTCTTGAGTTGACTTAAAAGATAATACAATACCATCAGTGAATTATCTGTTTATTGAAGGTTCTTGCTTTTTAATAATGAAAAAGAGTCTGGGGAATAAAATTTGTAAGCAACATTTTTTGTCAGTGATTTAAACTACAAATGAGTCATAAAATTTCCAACTGTAATGCATTTTTCTTTATATTAAAATTCTGTAACACTTGAACAGGATTAATACCACTATAAATGATGTTAATAACATTATGTCTTCATGTTTCTTTTCCAGAGATGACTGTAGAGAAGTTAGATGCCTTTATACCTCAGTTATTATCCAAATTATATATAGAAGGACTTATATATGGAAATGTAACAAAGCAGGTAGGTTGTATTAGTTCTCATCAGAGTAAATATTTCATGTGATATTGTAAAATCTTAATACCTTGTAATTGACAGTTATGTTTATTACTTTCCAAGTCTAAACTTTAAACAGTATAAGAAAACATGCTAGCTGTACTGACTGTAAATGAATCTCAAAGGTCCCTCGGAGTATAAAAGGTTAGCAGTGAATAAAAAACTTGAAACAATATTCATTAGTATTTAGAATATGTACCAGTAGTCAAAGATAGTTTTATCAAATATACTGACAAAAGTTTCTTTATATAATAGTATACTGAGATATTTTATTTTACAGATAGCCTTGGATATTGTTGAAACAGTTGAATCTATACTAACGACAAAATGTAACACCAAGCCATTATTACCTAGTCAGACAAAAAGACTGAGAGAGTTACAACTGCCTGATGGTGAGTTAATTAATTTTTTTCTCATGAATAATTTGTTCATACAATGCAATTTTTTTTAATGTGATATGGAATTTACAAACAAAATTTTCTAATAACATAAATTATTTTGGGTATTTCTTAGACTCCTTGGGATTTTTAACTGAAGGGGAGAGTTCTTGAATCAGATAATTATTGTTAGCTCTAATCTTTAAGTAGTCCAGGCTTAGGGTTTGCAATAAATTAAATAAGCCAGATACTTGTATTGCCTCTTTCACTTTACTTGATGCAACTGAAATAGCAATCAACAATATAATAAGTGAAAGCATTGGACATTTACAAGACAATGAACAAAAAGTACTTAAATATGGTGTTCACACATAGTTTAGATGATATACAATATATTTCAATTAGAGTCACATATCATGAAAAACAACAGACTTTTTTTTTAAACATTTTTTGTTTTATAATAATAAGAGAGATAACTCTATTACAAATTTATGTACTTTTAATTTTAATCAGGTTCATCATTTGTTTATCATGAAAAGAATCATGTGCACAAAAGTTCCAGTATAGAGGTATACTATCAATGTGGATTACAGCAGACACAGCCTAACATGTTACTGGAAATGTTTGTACAGATTATAGCAGAACCTTGTTTTGATATCCTCCGAACAAAAGAACAGTTAGGTAAGTAAAGTTTTTTGTAATGGTTACAAATCTTTGTATAAAGTATAGCAGAAGTACCTTGTTTTGATATCCTCAGAACAAAAGAACAGTTAGGTTAGTATAGTTTTTTTGTAATGGTTACAAATCTTTGTATAAAGTATAGCAGAAGTACCTTGTTTTGATATCCTCAGAACAAAAGAACAGTAAGGTTAGTATAGTTTTTGTAACAGTCACAATTTTTGTCCTACGTATAGCTGAACCTTGCTTTGATATCCTGAGAACAAAAGAACAGTTAGGTTAGTTTCTTGTAAAATACTAACAGATTGGTTTTGATTATAGTAAAACCTGTCTTTGAAAGCTAATGATAATTAAAAAAATCAGCTGGGTTGAAATGTTCTCTTCAACACTAAACCCATAAAAATTATTAATCCAGATAAAAGCCAGAGGCGGATCCAGAAATTTTCATAAGTGGGGGCCCACTGGCTGCCTAAGAGGGGGCCCGATTTTGTCACGCCTCAGTGATTCCCTATATAAGCAACCAAATTTTTTTCTCAAAAGGGGGGCCCGGGCCCCCTGCCCCCCCCCCCCCCCCTAAATCCGCCTCTGAAAGCAAAGTCATGTTTTGAAAGCCTAATAACTAAAGATGGTTAGGTTAGTTTATTTAATTGATCAATCCTAATACATTGTGTCTAAATCTCCATACATGACAAACATTAAAAAGGCAATATATATTTACTGTCTTAATTATACCAGCTAATGATAAAAAGAATATTTGTCCTGACATAACAAAACCATGTTTTGATATCACCATAACAAAAGAACACCTCGGTTTTTAGGTTATAGACCATGCTGAACTTCTTGCTTGCAATATTTATCTTGGTTTAAGTATCTTGCTTCTATACCTAACTTTGAAAGTAATCTGTCTACATCTAAACGTTGGCTAAAAACTTTAAAAAAGAAAATAAATCTATTTCGCATATTTTCGGTAACAAATCCTGTTTAGAATATTTATTGAAATATTTTTGCAGATTATGAAAGAGCATTGCATATAATTTACTAGGTATTCAATTATTTTTCGTTAGTACTTGTACTCATTTTAATGGATTCAAGAAAAATTGCATTTTAATTAGTTTTTTGATTTTGTTGTTTTGCCGAAAATATACATATAAGCCTTTAGAAAATTCTTACTTTCCTGTAAATTTGATTTATAAGTGGAAATCCACTAAAATTAGTATCCCATGAATAATGATAAATCCATTGTACTTAGAAAAGTGTAAAAGTTTGCAAAAGTAAAAGAAATTTCATTTTATTTTTTTATCCATAGCTTTTTCTGGATTTACCTTCATATATATGATATGACTATTCATTATTATGCAAAGCTTGTATAGTATATATATATATATATTGCTGTCGAATAAAAGTTTTGTTATGAATCATGTTTCACTAACAACCACTGAGTATGGCTTTTTGATACATGTATTGATTTTTCCCCCTTATTTCCAGGTTATATAGTGTTCAGTGGAGTGAGAAGATCTAATGGTGTACAAGGACTGAGGGTCATTATACAGTCTGATAGATCTCCGGAATATGTAGAGAAAAGAGTAGAAGCATTCCTAAATAGCATGGATGTAAGTTCAAAATTAAACACTGGGTATTAATACTGAAAAATATCTTTAACATTTTTCACAGTAACTAACTTATACTGCGGATTCATTATTTTTGAAAGGTTCACAGTTTTGTGGAGTTGAAGGATAAACTTGAACTTGAACTTCGAATTCAAATATTTAATGAAATAAACATTTCCTTATTAATTTGCATGTAGAATTTTTGAAATCTTTTATTCATAAGTACCTACTAAAATATAATCTTTCTTGAATCCATTGAAATTGGTACACACAGAATAAACTTTAATTTGTATTTATTTTAAAGCTGATTTTATATTTGAAATCAATATTATTAAGATTACTTTGCTTTATGTGACATATTTATGCACACCTGAGCAATTGGCTATATGTCAGGGTTTTTTAATTGGACCTTATTTTTTGACAACTTTATAAGGTGGTACAAGATTCAGTTATTGGGGATATTAAACAAATTTTATTTTAAAAGCTGACATTAAAACTTTCAAAGACTTAAAATTTAATCATTTACCACATAGTTTTCATGGATATATTTGATTATTTGATCAAAAAGTTATTATTTTTACAACTTCCATGTCATATCAAACAATACTATGTGTTTAATTGGGCATTATAACATAAGGAATGAAACCAAACATACTTGTGTAATATATGTCTTCTTTCATATAACTTTTATTTTGGATTAAGATATGACATCTCTCTTTTATCCAAATTAATATGCATCTTACACAGAGGTGGATCAAGTCTTTTTCAAAGGAGGGTTCCCAACCCAGGATAAAGGGGGGTTCCAACCAAATGTTGCAATTCAAATGCATTTATCGTCCAAAAAAAGAGGGTCCAACCACCGTAACCCCCAACCCCTGGATCCACCACTGATAATTTTTTTTTCAAAAGCCTTCATTTAATTTCAAACCTTTGATTTCCACACAGGACTACATCAAAGAAATGACAGATGAAGCATTCCAGAAACATTTGAAGGCTCTTGTGTCCAAACGTATGGAGAAACCTAAAAAGATATCAGGACAAAATTCTAGATACTGGTCAGAAATATTATCTCAACAGTATAATTTTGACAGAGGTAAGAATAAAAACTAACAAGAAATAAAAGCAATCATTTGCATATACAGTGTAACCTGTATTATCTGACACACTAGGGGACTTGGAAAAAAATTGAAATAAGCAGGGTGTTTGAATACTCAGGTTTTTTTCTGCAAGGAAAGGCATATTTTGGGACCATGAAAATGTGTCGGTTTAAACAGGACGATTTAGAATCATGTCACAATGTTAAGATGAATTCAAATTGAAATTCAACATAGATAACATTAAGCTTTAACTCTTTATCATTGTTTTGACTGACAGTGAATACATATATTCATATAGAACATGAAATTATTTTTGTCATCTTACGTCAACTTCACACTTCCTTAATCTGCAGGGCATCAGTGGTAATGTGGCATGAAGTATTTCTCCTACTGTTTAGATTTTCAATTTAGTGATAAAACTCACAGACTTTGACATTTCTGTTTGTAATTTTTTGAGAGGGCAGGAAACGGAACATCTCCCTTTGAAAATCACACATTTACCTATTCTCATGGTGGACTAAGTTTAAAAAGTGAGACTAAGGTGTGCTATTTTTGGTGTAAGTGACAAGGGTCCAGTGGCGGATCCAGAAATTTTGATAAGTGGGGGCCCACTGGCTGCCTAAGCACACATCAGTGATTCCCTTTATAAGCAAACACATTTTTTTATCAAAAAGGGGTGGGGGGCCTGGACCCTCCCTCCCTAAATCCGCCTCTGGGGTCAACAATGTATTAGTTTTAGATTAGGTCAGTTTATGGGGATCCAGTAGAGGTCAATGATATTTGATTTTCATGCTGATTATTTGGCACCACTCCCTTCAGACACAGTCTATTGACTTTAAAACTTTTGCTTAGTTTTCAGTACAAGGTTATAATTATGTTAATGTAAGGGGAACTATAATTGGTGTGTCAACTAGGTTAAGTATGGAGATGTTTAAGCATTTGAACATTCCATTTCCATGGAGATTATTTGGTCCTGTCTCCTCGATCATGGTCTATTAACTTTGAATATTTTTTTTAAGGAGAAGTATTAGTGGTAGGTCAATGAAGTTTTATATGCAGATGTATTAGTATTAGCACATCTCATTTCTATAGAGAGGATTTGGCTCAGTCATGGTCTATTGACTTTGAATGTTTTACTTATTGTTTGTATTGATATAAGTTAAATATGAACAACTAATGTTCAGTCAGTGATATTTGGTATACAGTTTTATACGCATTGGCATTTCTCATTTCCATGGAGATTATTCAACACTGAACCTTCAGTCATGGTACATTGACTTTGAATATCTGCATAGTGTACATTTTTAAATATTGCCATTTATACTTCAACATTTGTATTTTATTATCAAATTTACAAAAGTCTTAGATATCTTTGTGTCAACAGATTATTTAAGTAAGCATTTAAAATATATCTAATATCATTCATGTAAAAATTATGAATATTTTCAGAAACTGTGGAAGTTGAATTTTTGAAAACTGTGAAGAAAGAAGATGTCTTCAGTTTTTTCAAAGTAAGACAATAAATTGATTTAGATTCACAAATTCCTTTATCCAAAATATTAATAAATTTTCATCTATATGTAGTAATTTTTGACTTATTTATATATATAGAATTACAATATTGTCAAAACTAAGAAAATGATACATCTGAAAGAAAGATCCAAACTTTTAATAAAAAAATGAACCTAAATGATCAAAGTATAACTGTATGAAATGTAGGTCACTGTGAACTTAATGTTATATGATCCACTATTGCTGTTGTCAATTAGCAAGAAAATAGAGAATTCTATAAAATGATATAATATATGGGATATACAGGGTATATATACATGAGACAGCAACCCAACAACACAAATAGCTTATATTAACAAAAAAGAGATTTTAATGCACTACCTGATTTTAGTATCACATCTCATTTAACTTATTTGGACTTTAAAGTAAAGATTTATGACTGCAAAGGATTTATAATGAAAAGAAATTTTGACCTTCTTTCAACATACTTCCTCCATTTTCCATAATTTTAGATTCATGTTATTAAAGAAGTTGTTTTAACAACAATACAGCAACCCAACAACATGATAACAATAGAAAGAATTACTGAATCTCCTGTTTTATTTTTTTCCCCTAAAAAATCCTCAAACATATTTTAGTGCTGTACAGTACAGGGATTAGGTGTTATATTGACATTACTCTACGGAAATATCTTTTTATGGTATATTAAACTTGCATATTGTATATTTTAGGATAGAATAGCTGTTGGTGCTCCATATAGGAAGAAGTTTTCTATTCATGTTGTTTCCTCTGTAAATGGAGAGAAGGAATTAACCGAAACGAATGGAGAAAAACAAACAACAGAAACTACTGAGGATGGAAACAATCTGCTGCCTTCTCCCGAATTACCTCCGGTAATTATGTTACCTCTGAAAATGACATTATTTCAGAAAATTTCGATTAGACTTAAAATCCAATAAATGCACAAAATCATCCTTTCTTGATAACTTCTCAAAAACATACTGACTTCGGAGCCTGCAATATACTGTAATGATGAGATTTGTTTGGATAACATGAAATTGGATCTATTTTAAGAAACACATAGTGACCTTTTGTGATATATTATGATAAAGTTGAAACCAAAGGACTTATTTTGAAAAGAAATAAATTGTGTCCTTTATAGACTGTACTTTACATACTTTATTTTTATGAGAATTTCAATGATTGTCTTTTCAGCCTATGGTTGTTACCAGTGTAGCCGAGTTCAAAAGAGACATGGGACTTTATCCATTACCAAGGCCTTATATAGACCTACAGAAAGCTAGATCTAAATTATGATAATTCTTTTGATAGGAAGAATAATTGTGATAAAGTTAGAAGACCAAATGAAACATACTTTATGATTCAACTCTAGTTGAGTATGAAAATGGCTCTTGATGGAATTTTAGCTTCCTTTTATTTTTCTGTTAAAATCATAAACAAATTCTGTTTCTGTAATATATTTTATTTTCAAAATTGATTAATTAAATGATTTCATAATTTCTTTTCTTGAATTACAATATTAGAAGTATTTCATATTTCATTTAAAAAAATAGTGTTTTCAAGATTGAAATTTATGCAAACAAAAAAAGTGCTATTAAATAAATTCCTTAGAATCACCAGACATTTTGTAATTTTGTAATGGAGGTAGAATTCACAAAAACTGAATAATGTATGCAAAGTTTATTTTTGTATTATTCAGAAATTAAATAACTGTTTTACACTATAGACTTAGAATATTCTTTACCTCTGGTAGAATAAATATTACGCATATAGACCAATATCCCAAATATAAAACTATTGCAATGCAATTGAGGAAACTATAAGAATGTTTTATTGTTGTCATTTTTCTATGTTTTTGCATACTGATATATGTAGATGATATTTTAGAATTTTATAAGATATTTTTCTTATTGGGAAAAATGTGTCCTGTTTGTTATGGCATCAATTAAAAATTGTATTTGTATTTCTTACTGCATTTATTGATTTCAGCATTTCTTCAAATTGCACAAAGCACCTGCTCTTCAGTCTCTGGGGTCGACATTGGTTAAAACATTTGTTATTGCTGTATAATTTATGTATATCCCTCTCGTTTACTTGTACAAAATAATTTTGGAATTAACAGTATATTTGTATACTGGTATGATAGATTTCTCATTATGCTTTTTTTAAAATATGAAATAGTATTTGTAATTGAATTTCAAACATACACTTAAACACATAATTACCACTTTATAATTTTTCTGCATTTAAAGTGTTTTATTCTGATTTAACCTACACCTGAAACTCTCAAACACAAACATTAACAAGAATGTGTCCATAGTACACGGATGCCCCACTCGCACCATAATTTTCCATGTTCAGTGGACCGTGAAATTGGGGTCAAAACTTTAATTTGAAATTAAAATTAGAAAGATCATATCATAGGGAACATGTGTGCTAAGTTTCAAGTTGATGTGACTTCAACTTCATCAAAAACCACCTGGACCAAAAACTTTAACCTGAACGGACGCATGCAGAAATGGACGAACGGACACACAGACCAGAAAACATAATGCCCCTCTACTATTGTAGGTGGGGCATAAAAACAAAGATGTACAAATACCTAAAAAACGTTAGGTGTATATTACCAAAAAAGACCTATGTATGGTTGGGCAAAATCTGTTTTATAGCACTAAAAAGTGATAAGTTTGTAAGTACCCGGAACAGCCTATTATACTTCTAAAGATGGTATCAACAAGGTTCAGAGTGATGTCTAGAACTGCTAGTTACAGTCATTTACCAGTAATAAAAGTATCTAAAACATATGTCCATAACTACTTATTAGTTATCAAATAAGTTCATCTAAACATATGTCAAGAAAACCTGTTTACAGTAACCAAGTTACATATCAATGACAAAATGACTGACTTTAAGTTCAGAAATTGTTGAAGGATTGAGGGGGGTGTTTTTTATAATCACAAAATCCATATAAAAAGTCTTTTATTTATTTTATTTTTCTTTCTCTGAAAATGGCATTACAATTTCTAGTCTGTCATTCAGCCTGTTTATCCAATATGTGTTTAAATTTGTGGTTTAAGGTGGTTGCAGACATGCAGACATTGTGTTTTAATTATTTAGTTTGAAATAGAATGACATTCAATGTATGTTGTTCAGTTATTTTATACAATCATAAATTGAAAATAAGCAAAACAGTGTTCCTTCATAAATGAAAAAAAAATATGTATTCATACTGTTGAATATATGTCTGGTATAAATGTAGTAAAATAACTGCACTTGCAGTTTAATATTGTTGATTTTTCACATACTGAATTATTATAATTGGGCGTTATAAATATCAGTGATATGTCAATCAAAATAATCAATAAAAATTATCTAAAAATGGTATCTTATTCTTTTGACACTGACACAATATGTTGAGAAGATTGGAAGTTAACATAAATAGAAACACTATAGATTAACTTTTCTATTGTGGAGTATGAAACCAGTTTAACTCCCCATTTACTACATAAGAAAATAAATGTCTGTACCAAGTCAGAAATATGACAGTTGTTTCCTTATGTTTGATGTATAAGAGCTTTTGATTTTGCCATTTGATTAAGGTCTTTTTTATTTTTCCTTGGAGTTGAGTATTTTTGGTATTTTTGTAAAGTACTGCAATAGATTTTGTAGTATGCACAATTTTCATGTAAAAGCCAGCTGAGGAACACCTCCTGGTGCTGGATTTTCTCGCTGCAAGGAAGACCCATTGGTGGCCTTTGGCTGTTTTCTGTTCTTTGATCAGGTTGTTGTCTCTTTAACATATTCTTCATTTCCATTGTCAATTTTATGCATTTATATCTAAAACTAGATGTGTCCAGTCCAATATCTGAAAGCGTTTAGAAAAAAACTCAGTATAACTGATTTTCAACAATTTATCGAAGTCCAAAGCCTGTAATTTCGGCAAAAATTAGTGATCGGAACTAAACTCAAACTTGATCTGTAACTCATCATGGTTAACTCACATACCAAAAATCAGTCCAATATCTAAAGGCGTTTAGAAAAAAAAAAACCTCCGTAAATGGTTTGTTGCAGAATGAAGGAATTACAGAATGACTAACAAGGGTAAAACTATATGGCCCTGACAACTTTGTTGCGGGGCCATAAAAAACAATAGTCTCCTTTGATCATACCGAAATAATTCAAATAATAGAAGACATAATGGCTCTCGGTCATAAAACTTTTCTCAGTACTCAAAGTATAAAATAATAGCTCGAAACACAAATCCAGTATTTTGATCGGTGGATTCTTAAACGAGTACAAAACTTGTCCTCAAAAGTTTTATGACAGCAAGGCAAGATGTCAGAAGTTATCTCAATGTTCCTATATGAATTGATATGTGATCAATGATAGGCAACTCAGCAAAGTAGGATAAAAGGCAACCTATGTTGAATTGCAATTTGTTTTATCTCTCTCATTACGTGTTATTACCATAACATGATTCCATGAAGCAGCAATAGTGGTGAATAAATAATGGGATGACATATTGTGTAGACACCTATCTATAATAAGACTACTGTTTCGTTTATTTGTCGTCAGATTGCTACTTTATTAATGACAACATGTCATATCTTCTTTAATTCATCAGTAACTAAACTGTTAACCTTGTATGCACTTTCCGATTTTCTATGTTCATTGACCTGCAAAATCAAGGGTTATTCCACTTATTTTGCATGTGCTCTAAAAACAACATAATGAACAAGTGTTCTTAGTTTTAATTTGATGAATTCAAAGCTTCAAAGTAGAAATCTCAACTAAAGACTTAACCTGATAAGGAATGGACGAAACAAAGGGAAATGTACAAATTACATATTGATCTATAAATCAGAATAATAACACATACAATAACAATTTTATTTCTGTGACAAATGACTGTCATACATGATAAAATGTGAGATAAAACAACATCTTTATAAAACATGAAATATCAATGAATTGCTAAAATGATTAAATGATTGGACCACAATGTAGAAATAAATAATCAATTCAATGATTATCTTCAGGACTTTTATAAAAACAGTTTATTTTCATGATAAAGAGTATTTCCTCCTTTTAATTTAAAATAATATTAACTGCACTGGCTAGGGTGAATTGTCTTTTAATGTCTCTCCAGGACTATTTTGATCTCCGAGAGGGCTCTGAAGCTGTAGGGGGAGGTGGAGCACCTTTCTTTGCCAGATCATCCATATACTGAACCAATATTTTGGCTCTTTCTTCAGCAACACAGTCTAACACAAGGTATCTTTTATCATTCTGAAATTGCAGATCAATAACATTTACAATGTAGTAAACTAAGGTTTTTTTCTGATAAATGTTTAGTTGGAGGTTATATTATTACAGTATTAACAATGATTTTTCCTGTAGTCACATATTTCAGCATACATTTCAATATATTTGTCAATGCAATTCTATACTTTTTGTGAAGTTTTATTTTCTAAGTTTGCTCTTACAGTAAGAGAATCAAATATAAATCATTATAATTAATTTATGAAATATTCCTCTATATGCATACCTTACCTTGTGTGCAGTCGCTGTTCGTTGTGAGCCAAGACTCAGTGTTGAAGGCTATGACCTTTGACCTTTAATGGTTTACTTTTACAAATTGTGACCAAGATGGAGTTGTCTCATTGGCACTCATACCATATCTTATTTCTAATTAAGTTTGAACCAGATAAATTACCTGTAATATACTTTCTATATCTTTGAGATGAGAGTCTGATTCCTCTATAAGTATCTTTGATCTAAAAAAAAAATAAAAAAAAAAAATAACCAGGTGCTCCGCAGGACGCAGCTTTATACGACCGCAGAGGTCGAACCCTGAACAGTTGGGGCAAGTATGGACAAAACATTCAAGCGTGATACAGCTCTGAATTTGGATTGTGATCAAATTTTTGACATTACATGTTTTTTTTTACACAAAACAAATGTCAAGATTTTACAAATCAATTAAAGATTTATTCTTCAAACTTTTTAAATCTAAAATTAAATAGTTGACACAGCATAGGTTTCTGACACAGAATGAATGTGGTCTAATGAACTTAAAATATTTTTTTTTGCCTTTGAGCAATTCACTATGCTGTTGAATATTAATCCTCTCAAAAAAATGTTTGAAGAAATTTTCTTTTTATTTATGAAATCTGAAATGAGAAAAATTTAAACCCCCCCCCCTTTTTTTCACATCCCCGTTTCCCTTTTTCCAAAACTGATATCAATTCAAATTTCTAATGGAGTTTGCAACAATAACTACTCTTTTAAATACATCATAAAATATTAAAATGTAAAATAAAGTGCTTGTTATCACTGAATGGTAAAGATTGGTTGGTAGTAAAAGTGAATATACATTGTTTATTGTATAAAACAATAAAAAAAACTTCATCAGCAACATTTTATATTGGCAAATTTCCAATGAAGTTATTTACATAAAGTTATTGGCAAATAAAAATAGAAAATGACATCATAGTCATGTCTGGCAAATGTCCAACATACATTATCTAAAAACATTTTAGATAAGATAAGGAAAAAAAGCTTCATCAGCAACATTTTATATTGGCAAATTTCCAATGAAGTTATTTACATAAAGTTATTGGCAAATAAAAATAGAAAATGACATCATAGTCATGTCTGGCAAATTTCCAACATATATTATCAACTTCTATTCTATACAAAGAAAGATAACTCCAATTGAAAATTAATTGCTATTGCACAATATTGTGCAATTAGATATTTCTTGCTATTGTGCAATACTGTGCAATTGAAAATTTCTTGCTATTGCACAATACTTGATATGGAATCCTGATTTGGACCAACTTGAAAACTGGGCCCATAATCAAAAATCAAAGTACATATTTAGATAAAGCATATCAAATAAGCCCAAGAATTTAATTTTTGTTAAAATCAAACTTAGTTTAATTTTGGACCCTTTGGACCTTAATGTAGACCATTTGAAAACTGGACCAAAAATTAAGAATCTACATACACAGTTAGATTTGGCATATCAAAGAACCCATTTATTCAATTTTTGATAAACAAAGTTTAATTTTGGACCCCCATTTGGACCAACTTGAAAACTAGGCCAATAATTAAAAATCTAAGTACATTTCTAAATTCAGCATATCAAACAACCCCCAGGATTCAATTTTTGTTAAAATCAAACTAAGTTTAATTTTGGACCCTTTGGACCTTAATGTAGACCAATTTGAAAACGGGACCAAAAATTAAGAATCTGCATACACAGTTAGATTCGGCATACCAAAGAACCCCAATTATTCAATTTTTGATGAAATCAAACAAAGTTTAATTTGGACCCTTTGGGCCCTTTATTCCTAAACTGTTGGGACCAAAACTCCCAAAATCTTTACCAACCTTCCTTTTATGGTCATAAACCTTGTGTTTAAATTTCATAGATTTCTATTTACTTAAACTAAAGTTATTGTGCGAAAACCAAGAATAATGCTTATTTGGGCCCTTTTTTTGCCCCTAATTCCTAAACTGTTGGAACCAAAACTCCCAAAATCAATCTCAACCTTTCTTTTGTGGTCATAAACCTTGTGTCAAAATTTCATAGATTTCTATTAACTTAAACTAAAGTTATAGTGCGAAAACCAAGAAAATGCTTATTTGGGCCCTTTTTGGCCCCTTATTCCTAAAATGTTGGGACCAAAACTCCCAAAATCAATCCCAACCTTCCTTTTATGGTCATAAACCTTATGTTAAAATTTCATAGATTTCTATTCACTTTTACTAAAGTTAGAGTGCGAAAACTAAAAGTATTCGGACGACGACGACGACGCCAACGTGATAGCAATATACGACGAAAATTTTTTCAAATTTTGCGGTCCTATAAAAAATAGTTTATTTTGCCCTGAATCAAATCCCTTTACAACATTTATATACCATTACAAACAAAAAAGCGACATGGGTGCGGGATTTTCTCGCTGCATTGGAGACCCATTGGTAGCCTTCGGCTGTTATCTTCTCCTTGGTCGGTTGTTGTCTCTTTGACACATTCCCTATTTCCATTCTCAATCTTACTTTCTGCAAAACCTGAAACTGTCAGGATTTTGAACCACTTGCGACTGTGATACAAGTGAGAGGTTTAGCCAGCTTAAAATTCAGGTTTAATCCACCATTTTCTGCATAAGGAAATGCCTTTCCCAATTCAGGAATATTACAATTGTTTCCCCTTCATTTGATGTGTAAAGCTTTTGATTTTGCCATTCAGTTAAAAACTTTCCTTTTGCATTTTTAATGGAGTTGGGTATTTTTGTTATTTTACTTTTTTACTTTTGCCTTTATTTTATTTCCAAGTTAGTTAAAAGAAGTAAGTAGCAAATTGGACACCATGCCCCATCGTATTTCCAGGTTCAGTGATTAACAAGATCCAATAAAAAACAAGAGTGCACACACTGAAATGTCTCGCCTTCTATACTAATCATTGATATTATGTTGATAGTCCTAAGTATAAAGCTAAGCTTTAATACAACTGTCACATAAACTTAACATTAACCAAGATAACTAAACAAAGACCAATGAACCTTGAAAATGAGGTCAAGGTCAGATGAACCATGCCAGGCAGACATGTACAGCTAACAATGCTTCTATACAACATATATAGTTGACCTATTACTTATTGTTTAAGAAAAATAGACCAAAACACAAAAACTTAACACTGTGCAATGAACCGTGAAAATGAGGTCAAGGTCAAATAAAACCTGCGCCACTGACATAAAGATCATAAAATATTTCCATACACCAAATATAGATGACCTATGGCATATAGTATTAGATAAAAAGACCAAAACTCAAAAACTTAACTTTGACCACTGAACCATGAAAATGAGGTCAAGGTCACATGACATCTGCCCGCTAGATAGGTACACCTTACAATCATTCCATACAACAAATATAGTAGACCTATTGCATATAGTATGAGAAAAACAGACCAAAACACAAAAACTTAACTATAACCACTGAACCATGAAAATGAGGTCAAGGTCAGATGACACCTGCCAGTTGGACATGTACACCTTACAGTCCTTCCATACACCGAATATACTAGTCCTATTGCTTGTAGTATCTGAGATATGGACTTGACCACCAAAACTTAACCTTGTTCACTGATCCATGAAATGAGGTCGAGGTCAAGTGAAAACTGTCTGACAGACATGAGGACCTTTCAAGGTACGCACATATCAAATATAGTTATCCTATTACTTATAATAAGAGAGAATTCAACATTACAAAATATCTGAACTTTTTTTTCAAGTGGTCACTGAACCATGAAAATGAGGTCAAGGACATTGGACATGTGACTGACGGAAACTTCGTAACATGAGGCATCTATATACAAAGTATGAAGCATCCAGGTCTTCCACCTTCTAAAATATAAAGCTTTTAAGAAGTTAGCTAACACCGCCGCCGCCGGATCACTATCCCTATGTCGAGCTTTCTGCAACAAAAGTTGCAGGCTCGACAAAAAACTAATTAGGCATTAATTTAAAATATTTTAAATCATAATGAACATGTGTAAAAAATTTCATCAAAGTAAACCTGAACTTAGACTTACACTAAAAGAATATCGCAAAGAGAGGAAAACAAAATGCAACCTTCTTTCATACACATATATACAGATGTAAGAAAACGAGTGGTTATCAACACATAAAATTTTGGAATTTCAAAAGTAGGTCAACTAAACTCCAAATGCAAATTGGTGTGTAAATTGTCTGTTTTCAGCTTCATACAAAAGTCAGTTCAATACCTCTAGGCAAGACAAAAAAAGATGTCTCCAATACCATAGCTTTTCAGAATAATTGATAGAAGTGTCACATGGGTTTAACTGTATGCTCAGCGTGTCATAAATATACAAAGTAGTTTATATACTGTCGATTTCTTACTTGTAAGTTATCAGTTTGGTCTCTTTCAGCAACTCTCTAAAATCTGCTTTAGCCTGAACATACTTTTCTCTCAAGTAATCGTCAAATTCTTTTTCTCGTTTCTGTATAACAAAAGAAAATCAATAAAATATTAAGTTCAGAAATTTTCAGAATGTAAAAATTTTGGCTAGGAAAGGCACTTAAAAATCTCGACATCTATGATTTTGCATAGTGGAAATGTGTTGTAAGTGAAGTTTCAATTTACCTTTAAAGGTGGTTAAACATGTAAGTGCCTTCCCTTTGTACATTGTATGTTCAATAGCTGTAATATGGATTCAGTTATTTTAGTGCATACATTTTCATGCATTGAGGAAAAGTTCATAATTTTGTGAATACAGGATTTTGTCATTTGCCAAAGTGTATATGCAAGCCTATACAAAATGTGCATTTTATGAATGTGTTAACTCATGGTTCATCATTCTATATCCACAAAAAATTGGTTCCCCTTAAATATTAATAAATCACATTATGCATTATTGGTTAGCAGTAAGGTATTATGGCTGCATTAGGAATCCCAAATGGTAATTAATAAAATGATTTTCAATTAAAGAACCTTAGTGAGCACGCTCACATACCCCACGTCCCCACATTGTCATTGGAGAAATTAAATAAGTATAAGAAAAAATATTGAATAATAATTTCCTGTCAATATACACATCTACATAGTATGTCCTTATTATCTACAAAATTTCATGAAATTCTGTTGTGTGTTTTCAGAGGAGTTGAGATGACAAACTGTTGCAGAAGTACATTGAAGCAAATAAGTTCAAAGGGGCGTAACTCCTAGAAATAAAATTGAATCGTAATTTCCCGTCGATATGCACAACTACATAGTATGTCCTTATTATCTGAAAAGGTTTCATGAAATTCTGTTGTGTAGTTTCAGAGGAGTTGCGATGACAAACTGTTGCAGTAATACATTGAAGCAAATAAGTTCAAAGGGGCGTAACTCCTAGAAATAAAATTGAATCGTAATTTCCCGTCGATATGCACAACTACATAATATGTCCTTTTCATATAAAAAGATTTCGTGAAATTCTGTTGTGTGGTTTGAGAGGAGTTGCGATGACAAACTGTTGCAGTAGTACATTAAGTAAATAAGTTCAAAGGGGCGTAACTCCTAGAAAAAAAATTGAATCGCAATTTCCCGTCGATATGCACAACTACATAGTATGTCCTTATTACCTGAAAAGGTTTTGTGAAATTCTGTTGTGTGGTTTGAGAGGAGTTGCGATGACAAACTGTTGCAGTAGTACATTATAGTAAATAAGTTCAAAGGGGCGTAACTCCTAGAAAAAAAATTGAATTGCAATTTCCCGTCGATATGCACAACTACATAGTATGTCCTTATTATCTGAAAAGGTTTCGTGAAATTCTGTTGTGTGGTTTGAAAGGAGTTGCGATGACAAACTGTTGCAGTAGTACATTAAAGTAAATAAGTTCAAAGGGGCGTAACTCCTAGAAAAAAAATTGAATCGCAATTTCCCGTCGATATGCACAACTACATAGTATGTCCTTATTATCTGAAAAGGTTTCGTGAAATTCTGTTGTGTGGTTTGAGAGGAGTTGCGATGACAAGAAACAGGACTGACGGACTGACGGACGGACGGACGGACTGACGGACGGACTGACGGACGGACGGGTCAAAAACATTATACCCTCCGCAACTTCGTTGCGTGGGGTATAATTAATGATAGTTATATGAAAAGATTGAGGAAGATTCCTTCAATTTAACATATTATTTGATACTCAAACAAGAATGTGTCATTACAGTCAGGATTCTACTTCGTCAAAACTATCTCCCCATTACGCCAGTTCATTTTCACAATTGTAGAAATGGAAGCCATTGTAGGGATGACACGCTGCCAATTTTGCTCTTGGAAACCGATAAATTACATAATGGAAGGGCAGACATGAAAATTACTGAACTAATAGATTGATATGTTTTCCCTTCGTAGTAAATTTTTTTTTTAAATGGGAGGTTATGCATTTTTTACATCAACTTAAAAGATACCCATGTCATTGACTTGATATCTAATTGTTCTGCTTAACTATGTACTAGATAAATTGAAAACTTATGCAAATGGTGTTTTTAAAATAAAACACTTCATAATTGAGAAGAAAATTGTCATTTTATTTGTTTCTATTAACTTTTATTTTTTTTGTCACTATAGTAAACATTACAGTAAGCATTTATCGCCTTCTCTAACAAAGAGTTTCGATTCTTTTATTCTATTTCAACCGGGTTTCCGTCTGTATAGTACATGGATGCCCCACCCACACAATCAATTTTTATGATCAGTGGACCGTGAAATTGCGGTAAAATCTAATTTGGCACTAAAATAAGGAAGATCATATCATAGGGAACATGTTTACTGAGCTTCAAGTTGATTGGACTTATACTTCATCAAGTACTACCTAAAACCTGAAGCAGACCACAGACAAATGGAAGGACGGACACACAGACCAACAAACATAATGCTCCAGAGTCGGGCATAAATAAGAACTAACCTTGTCACTACATATTGCTGAGAACTTGGTATACCTAGGATCCTCTTTGATCATTTTCTTTGCTTCTTTCCAGCTTGTTGTTAAATTTATCTGAAATTTCAATAATATTATTCATATTACAACCAAAATTTATTCTTGGTTTTAAATATTTATGTAAGTTCAATATGCTTCTATCCTCCTCTGCTCCAATCCACAAAGTCTTAAAACGATTTTTTCATTCATTTATAAGTTTACTAAATAATAACTATAAAGGTCTTCACCTGCTTTATCTTGAATATAATTTACAGATTTTTTTTTTATATTTGGTAATTTTACAAATGATGGCACTGAACTCTGAATACAGAAAACTTGAAAGTCAACATTCAAAGAGATTTTTTTTTAGAATATCCATACCTCCGTTGTTTCATCAAGTAATTTATGGAACATTTCTTTATTTTTCTTGTATAAATTTTCAATGTGCTCTTCAAAGATTTTTTCTTTTTCATCTCTCTCTAATAATTCTGCCATGTCCCATCGATGATCTTTCCTCAACATTTTACGAGTTTCTCTCCAAGATGCATCGGCTGTTTTGACCTAAAATTCAACATTATATTTATTATCAATGCAAGGCTAAATAAAATGCTATCATAACTTTCTATCTCTTTAAATAAGAGTTATCAGATAGGCTTGATATAGTTGTCATTCTAAAATACATCGTCATCATGAAGGAACCTTTATACTTTAAAGATTCTGCACAAACAGGAAGATCGTTGGAAGTACTTGATAAATTGCATGCTTATATTGGTGATTTTGAATCTGTTCAAAGTTTTGATTTTTCTACCCTGTATACCACATTGCCTCACATTCTCATTAAGAAAAAATTCACACACCTAATTAAATGGGCATTCAAAAAATCAGAATGTGAATATATATGTTCAAACTCTTTTAGGTCATTTTTTAGTAGCAATAACCAAAAAAACTATGTTAATTGGACATGCTTTGATACTATATATGCCCTTCAATTTTTACTAGATAACATTTTTGTTCGCTTTGGGGATTCCGTATATTGTCAGACTATCGGAATTCCAATGGGGACTAACTGTGCACCACTTATTGCGGACCTGTTTTTGTATTGTTATGAGTTACAATTTATGACAAAAATAAGCAAAGACCCATCGAAACAACATCTGATAAACAAATTTAATAATACTTTTAGATATTTGGATGATATTTTGGCTCTCAATAATGACGACTTCAGTATGTATATTAATGAAATTTATCCTGTTCAACTTATTTTAAATAAAGCTAATACTAACAATGACCACTGCCCTTTTCTCGATCTTGATATATCTATATCACTAATGGAAAGCTGAATACTAAAATTTATGATAAAAGGGATGATTTTTCATTTCCTATCGTTAATTATCCGTTTTTAGATGGTGACGTTCCCTTGTCACTATCTTACGGTGTTTATATATCTCAACTTGTACAATTCGCTCGTGTATGTAACAATGTTTTAGATTTTAACGAAAGAAATTTATGTATTACTGAAAAATTATTACACCAGGGTTTTCGATATCACAAACTAGTCAAAACATTTACTAAATTTTATCATCGGTATAAAGACATCATTCGTAAATATAGCTCAACATGCAGACTTCTAATACGTTCAGGTATTTCACATCCAATTTTTTATGGAAATATTCTTTATAAAGCACAAAGGTGTCAGTATTCACCTCAGAAACTTACAAAACCTTTGAATAGACTTATTAAGAAGGGATATAATTACGATACTGTTGTCAAGTCATTAAAGATTGCATATTTTGGCGTTAATATTGAGTCACTGATAAGGTCTTTGCATCGGAACTAAACACATGTATTCTAAAAACAGTTGTTGGCATGACACGGGTTATGTTCTTCTCATATATGATGGTATGATACTAAACCCCTAACGGGAAGGATTGTGCCTGATGTTCATATGATGAAATCATAATCTTTCAGTCAGTTTAATTGAAGTATGGAGCTGGCATGTCAGTTAACTGCTAGTAGTCTGTTGTTATTTATGTATTATTGTCATTTTGTTTATTTTCTTTGGTTACATCTTCTGACATCAGACTCAGACTTCTCTTGAACTGAATTTTAATGTGCGTATTGTTATGCGTTTACTTTTCTACATTGGTTAGAGGTATAGGGGGAGGGTTGAGATCTCACAAACATGTTAAACCCCGCCGCATTTTTGCGCCTGTCCCAAGTCAGGAGCCTCTGGTCTTTGTTAGTCTTGTATTATTTTAATTTTAGTTTCTTGTGTACAATTTGGAAATTAGTATGGCGTTCATTATCACTGGACTAGTATATATTTGTTTAGGGGCCAGCTGAAGGACGCCTCCGGGTGCGAGAATTTCTCGCTACATTGAAGACCTGTTGGTGACCCTCTGCTGTTGTTTTTAATTTAGTCTCTTTGACACATTCCCCATTTCCATTCTCAATTTTATTGTTTTAAGAAACAGTTAATCTCAAACAGGGCATCAAATAACTTTCATTAAACATCCAAATAAATATTACCAGATCAACGAGGAGGGCATTGAAGACTTGAATAGCTTCATCCTTTTTGTGTTGTTCTCTCTCCTTATCTCTTTCTCTCAGTGAAGACGACAATGATCTTTGTACTTCTTCTTCACGTTTACGAATACTAGCTTCAATTCTCTCCTGCTTTTCTTTTTCTTTCTTTTCATCTTTTCTATCATCATCTTCCTCTGATTCAACCTGTAGTATGACAAAGTTTACAGTTTTAATATTGGATCTTGGTAATGCCTTTTTCACGAATATATGTTGCTTTAATATTGATATGAATGAAATTAAGAGAAAGCAATATCTGAAAATAAAAATACAATATTTGAAAACTTCTTTTAGAGTGTGAACAAAGTTATCTTAATAACCAGCTGTTATCCTTGTATACTTCCTATTCATAGGTAGTAACAAATATCATTAACCAATGGAGTAATGACACAGGTGATAACTTAAAACCCTTGTTTGACCAATTGACTTCTATATTTACTATTACTGATATGAAAATTCATTTATTGCTCAACAAACAAGTTCTGTTGATGTCATTAGAAATAACTTGCTTTTAAACTCAAACTCTAATCTGTTAAAATCTTTTTATAGTTATTTGCTGAAAATTTAAACATATTGCATACCAATGTTTATATTTTTGAGGATTTAAACATAAATAGCAAATCAAAATTTAGTTTTTACCAATGTCAATTGCTACATACCTCTTCTAGCTTTCTCACATAATCTCTGAACCAATCCTCTCTACGTGAGCTGCTGTCAACGGCCTTGTATCGAGGATCAGAATCTATTTTACGTTTTGTCTCACTCCATCGTGAGTTCCTATCAAGACCAGAGGTCTCTTTCAACAAGGCGATAAAATCAGCCTTTAACTACAAGAAATGAAAATACAAAGATGAAAAATGGAGTTTAAATAAAATTTGAAGCATGTGAGATTGAAGTATGGAATGGCAAACTGTTATCTTTACTAATTCTGATACAGTAAGTTAAATACATGTTATATATTCTATAGAAAACACTCTGGCTGAAATAAAAGTTTGATTAGATATCACAAATACAACATTTATACTGGAATAAAAACATATTTATTCTTAACTTTTCTTACAATTACTTATGTTATTTTTACTTAGAAACAAAATTTATTGATTCTCTTAAACTTGATATTCAAATATATCTATATTTATGTATCATGAAAAATCTAGTTTCAATGAACAATATGATTTCATTTTTTTATTCAATAAAGTGACTATATTTTTTTATTAATCTGAACAACGGAAAAACATACATAAAAAAATGTAACTTTTTTCCACCGATCGATACCACAATCTAATAGATATTAACTTAATCATCTTGCTCTCAGAAATAAACTTTTATTTTTGTTTTAAAAATCATTTTAAATTTATAAACTCATTTAACTTGTACTAGCTATTCCTACAACAAATCATTTCCAAATGATTGAAATCATGCTGCTTTAGACATAGTTTTATGGTTTAAACAGGCCCATTGCCAACACTTTGGTTTATATCTGAGAACATGAATAGTCAGTTTACATTTACTGTGAAATCTTATTTTCCAAACCAAATCACTTTTATGGTACACTGAAATTATAAAATTTACAACTCAATGAAATACAAACTTGTATGTTTTTCCATTGTTGTTAATTTTAAAATAAGGTGAATTCTAATAAATCTGTACACGCAAATACATATTTACGTTTACATTATGAATATACATGATATATAAAGAATTACATTAACTTTAAACCATTCTTAACTTGTGTTGAAAATGTTAAATACATACAATAAAGGAACTTTTCCCTTAAAATCTATTCAAATAACATTAAAAAATACAATATAGCCAATCTTCTTCCATCATACAAAAATATTTGCCATTCCAAATTTTATCCTGTTTTTTCATTAGTTCTTTTTTATGATACATACTTAGCAAATTTTGTACTTCATAAATTCCATTTTATTATTTTTTTATTTTTATACTCAATTACAAAAGTAGAAAATTACTGAATGATGCTATTAAGGAATACCCATTATCTGAATTATTTGTCATTACCAAAAAGGACCAATTAGAAGATTTTTATGACTCTACCAAATCATACTGCTTATATGCTTTATCAAAATACAAATAAAATAGAGAAACTTTTTACTACCAGGTCAATAATATTGTATAGATTGCTTAACACATATCAAAGTCAAGGCCCACTTCAAACTTATTTTCCCTCATTTTAAATAAGAATTTTCAAACAAGTAAACAATAAATAAAGTTATCTGCCCATAAACTAATCTAAATCAAAATAAAGCAGTTATAACTTCCCTTTTCTTTTGAAATTCAATGGAAATTATGGCATCATTGTAATTCTTCTACTGATGTATCAAATCAATGTTTTACTTTGAAAGTTAGCAGCTATTATGCCAAAAACAAAGTTAGGTAAAGAATGGAATTCGCAGTGAAAGTAAAGTGGAAGCCTTTCCCATAAAGTACATATCATAATCAAAGAACAGTTATCTGCAATGAAATCTTACAACAAACTGCCTTCAACTTGTTACAATTAAACCTGCATAAACAAACAACATCTAAAATTTGTTTAAATTGAACAGGCAACATATAAAATTGCCAAATAATATTTGTCTATCTCTATAAAGAGTTCTGTTTATGCAGGTTTAACTGTTTAATTAAGAATCATTTCATATAATATTTTCTACAATTCTATGTTGATAACTTTTTTGTTGTTTTCACTAGGCTTTTTTGACAAGTAAAACAAATCTAAGACATAATCATATTTCAATAGGAATTTAATTTTATCTTTCCAGAACTCATATTGAACAAGTGTATGCCATCAACATTTAAGGCTTTTATTATATCATAAAAATAGTTGAGTGATGGAAAAATCAAATGACTAGGGATAATTATCATACTCTTAGACATTGTCATCCATTATGTACTTTACAAATGCATATGAGAACAAATATATGTGTTCATGGGACAACATTCTCAGCCAACATTATCATATTTCTTCAAGGAACTGTGAAACCAAGGTAAAAATCATTTGGAAAAAAAATGTTATAAGTTCACATCATAATGAACATGCATACAAAGTTTACAGAAGATAAGACCACAACTCCATACAGAACTACAGACTGACACACAGACCAGACCAGAAACAAAATGCAGTCCGTTTATCCTGCTATCAAATTGACATATGATTTCCAGGTCAATGCACATCTTCCCACACTAAAATATATTAAAAATCCTATGGGATAAGAGATTAGCTTTAAAATATGTAAATACATGCCTTTTTTCCATTAAAATGATTATAATGGGAGGTTTTAACGACCTTAACTGGCACATTTGGTTCCATTACTACTAAGAACAAACAAAATTACTTCAGAGTATTTCATAATAACCTTAACCTTTAATAACCATCTCTATATGATGTCAATAAATTTTACGTCAAGAAGTTAACAATCCCAGCTGCACTATGTTTAACCAAGAGAAAACAAGACCTTGCTGTATCTCTCTTAAGACAGTTCAAAGTGCAGCAGTGATCAAGGCAGTCAGTTGAAAGGTTTCAAAGTCCAATTTCACATTAAAAAAACAGGCAAATAAACTATAGTTAACAAATACCGCATGTTGGCCTTAATATGATAGACTGTGGCTCCTGGTTAACATTCAGCCTCATGTGCTCTCGTTTCTGAAGCTAGACGCTTAAAGGGACAAATCACAAAATATTATACTGAAATTTAACTCATTCAACAAAATATTATACTGAAGTTTAACTCATTCAACAAAATATTATACTGAAATTTTTCTCATTCAAATTAAAATTCTCTTAGAAATTTCTCAAATTAAAACTTTTATTTATCAATTATCATTTAAAATCATGTACAATCTTTAACAACTATTGCTATGGCACTTTATCAAAACAGAAAACAGTATAACTTAAAACTGTGGATAAATAAAAGAACTTGTCTAACTTCTGTGAAAACTTTATTTACTACAACTGTTATCATTATCTTCAAAACCTTGTCCTCATCAGATTCTCTATTAACTCTTATAATTGCAATTATGTAAATTGACCAAGACACAAAATTACTTGGTTGTATGAATCAATGCTCTTGAAAAAAAGCAACCACAAAATTATCATCTCATGTTAAAAATGTAAAATACAATGACAAAGCTGAAATAAAATGCTTTTATTAACCTGAAAGCAAAAGTACATTTTAATGAGTTTCATATGAAATGTGTCTTTTCACATTTTTAAACAGGTTATATTACGAGTATTTCCATTTCATGTTTTGTTATTGGACCTACAAGACACATTTCATACTTAATCATGACAACCCTTCCACAGTTACATAAATTCAATAAAGATATATTTCATTTTTGTTTACATGTCATTTGTGCAGTATCAATTTGTTTTTGTTTGCTTTTCATGTTTTTCATGTTTACATGCAATGATAAAATACACTCAGGGCTTCATAATTTTTACTTTTAAAAAGCAAACCAATAATTTTAAAAGAATAAAAGATTTTTTTAACCTTTGTATTCTGATTTTGTTGCATGAAAGTTGACAAATTGAATTTGGTGGGTACAAATTTTATTTAATCAAAAATTAAATCAAAAATAATAGATACTCCATTTTTGGTTTTGCCAAAGTTTGCATACAAGCCCAAGAACAAAAACTTATGAAGCTCTGAGTATTAAACATGTTTGTCTGCAAATCCCTGAAACATAAATCATGAAGTGATGATGGAATCCAAGAGACAACAAGTACAGACATCGATTGTTATTAACATAAAATCATCCTTGATGATATTTGGATGAAGTTAAAGATATGTAACTTGAATTTTAGGGAATGTCTCTCTCTATGGCTATACCGACTATTATTTAACGGCTCCCCACAGTAAAATATTTTTCTTGATCAAGTGACAGATCCTAAATTGTCACAAAAGCAATGTTTTATAACACAAAACAGAATTGTTTAATCCCAAAATAAAAAGAGTAGCTATCAGAAAGTATCAGAGACATGACCAAATATTGTATGTTGCCATAAAGTTTTATAGGTAGAAGAAAATAAAAGATCTGGGCATAAAAGATTTAAAATTGAGTTAATTTATCTGTAACTGAAAACAAACACAGCTTATGCTAACTTGTACAAAACAAATACAAAAACTTTCCTTAAAAAAATTCAAGCAATTATTCAAAACAAGAGCAAAGTTTACCCGCTGTTTTGTTTATGTAGTTTTCATTTTGCAACCGTGATTTAAAACCTGAAGATGTAATGCCCACTACTTGCAGGTATAAAATACTAATAATACTGAAATTTCAGTGAACTGTTGAATTGACCAAGATAATTTCACCTTGTGTCTCTTGGTTTCAACATCAACAAATATTAGGCCTCAAGTCTCAAGAAAAACTTAATATAATCTTATAACAATTAAATATTTTTTCTTAAATTAAATAAACTAGTATAAATCATTTTTTTTTCTTAAAAATATACCAATCCTACATTGTATATATCTATTCATAATTGTAATTTCATTATAGTATTGCTCAAAGATATCAGATAGTAATTTATAACTGTAGAAATCAAAGTTTTTAAATACATGTAAACATACATCTGTTTTCAAATCTTATAAAATACTGACAACTTTACATATCTATTGAATGCCATTGATCATATCAAAACAAGAAAACTGAATCAGAAAGATTGAATTAAGTGAAGTTAACCAAACCTTACCTGTAGTTTGGCGTAAATCTGTCATGTCAATGCCCTAACAATCATTTCTTATAACACAGCTTGTAAACTTTTATCAGAGACAATTACAAGGAGACTTGAGGCCTAAAAATTAACCACACAATAACTTACGTCTCTTTCTGTAACCTACCTTTTCTTTTTGTAGTGATTTTTCCTCCTTTTCTTTGCGCCTTAGATCTGAGCAGAAGTCACTGAAGAGGGCTTCACGCTCTCTCATCTTTTCAATGCCTTTGAATCTTTCATCTTTAGCATATTTTGCAGCAAACTCACTGAAGGATGATCTGATATAAAAGAAAACGATATATTCATCAAATTGTATATCCAGCTTTTTATGGATAATTTTTCTCAAATATATACATGTTTGAAATAATGGAGATAAAAACTTTGAGCACAATAGTATAGTCCAAAAATGTTATTTATATGACTGGTGGAGTTGTTAATGTGTAAATATGCAATCGGCCCTATTTTGGTCTTAATTTCTCACAGCAATTTTCACTAATGGTGCATTTTTAATTTAGATAATACAAAAATTGATCGACTGTTGGTTGCTCAACATCCTACAAAAATTGAGACAAGAAATAAAGGATACTAAGTGTCACATAAATGCAGTTAAAATGTCATATAAATCAACCTCGTCTTGAGATGGAAAAAAAACCATAAGATTTTGGTAGTACTATGTATTTTAAATGTATAACACCACTTTTCATGTAAATATCAATTTTGTACTTTTAAATGCACATCACAAAATACATAACAATACTTACTTTCCATGCAATTTAGCATCTTCAAGTAAATTGCGGAAAAAATCCTTCTTTTCTCTGAGTTTGCGATGTTTCTCTCTTCTTTCCTCTTCAGCCCTTTCTTTAACATACTGCTCAAATACCTGTTTCCTTTCTTTAGATGTCAGTAATAAATACCTCTGGTCAAACACAATCTTGTGAAGTTCCTTCTCCCATGTGGAAAATGCAGATACCTTAACATACAAGTCAATATTTTCTTTAAATGCTTAATTTTCGTTATATCTGAAATATTTCACAGGTACAGGATTTCACAAATATTTATCATAGCTTGTCAATTTCATGGAAAATATTAATCCATAACAAAATAAAACAAATCAGTTACTGGCGGATACAAAAGCAGTTAACTAACACTATATCAAGTGTATTGAACTGTTATTAGCTGAACTGCTTTCCTGTGATGTTTAATATAAAGTTTTTGTCAATTGTATATGAATATCAGTTATTACAATTTTCAGTTATGACAATTTTCATTTTAGAGTGAGGCAAAGATCAATCAAAATACAAGCTTGCACTGTAAGTCACCAGTCCGATGCCAAAGACTAGTAAGTTTTTGCTAGACACATGTTAAAATGTCTGAGTATTTGTCTTTAAACTAGAAGTTAGAAAAGATTTTGGTGCAGACTGAAGTACATACATCTTTTTCTGATAACATATCTCTGAACTGTTTCATCCTGATTTCTAGAGGTACAACAGCCCTCTGTCTGGCTGCCTGCACCTCTGCCTCTATAGCTGCTTCCTTCCCAGCATCGATTGTCTTTGGTCCATTGTCCTCTTCCTTCTTGATTTCATCTTTGTCCAGTCTACAATAATATATGTTCATTAGTTATATAGCTTATTTTTCCCCATAAGGGCTGCTCCATAAAAAACATATATGGAACACATGAAGGTAATCACAATATATATCTCTAGTAAGTGTTAATGACTATTTTGTACAGAGAAAATGTTAGAGAAATTCTAAACTAGCCCATATAATCAGTTATCCCATATTTTAAAGTGCCTTCCCTTACAAAATTTAATTGCATTGTGTAAGTTAATGCAAATAAAAATATGAACACACATTATGTTCTACCTGCTTTGTGGTTTACTCAAAACCTCTAATTTGATAAATTGCTATATTACTGCAGGTAAACAATACTATCAGTACTCTCAACTTATCATGGTGTTCAGTTTTAATTTATAGTGAATTAGACGAAACAGAAACTGCTTGGCATTGTGATTGCAATTGTAAATACAGATTTTTTACTTCAGTGGTCACTCAACAATCAAGAAAAGCTAAGACAATATGAAACATAGTAATTTTAAGTTTACTTCTGTTTCTTTGTCTGTGGTTCATCATCCTCTTCTTTCTTCTCTACTGGATCTGTAATAAAACAAACAACTTACAAAAATGGAAAAAGAGGTATACTTTATTTTGATTATTTTTTAGGAGGATTTTATCTTCATCAATTTTCTGGGTATTGGCAAATACAAAATGTAGGTACAACATACTAGTCTAACTTAATTTAGAATAATTGTTAAACAGTTTTCTATTGTCATCATAACTTTACAATAGGGACTTTCATAAAAAAAAAACACAATTTAAGATATGTATTTACTCTTTCCATCCGGTTGACTTTGAACCATCTTGTCTACATCAGCTCTTCCAGCCAAATCCTCAGGTCTTTCCCAAAGGGATGTACGTGAGCTTGGATTGTAGAAAAATACCCTGGTATCACCAGTCCAAACCACACACCTATGACACAAATATAAAAAAAAAATCATATGAACATTTCATGCATTATAATTCCTCCAGACAATAACATACAGTGCTTACAGTAAAGATTTAGCAAATTCTTGCTTGATCAGCCAATTTTTTTTTTTTTGCCATCATTCAACCTGAATATTTATAATATATCAATCATGTAGTCAACGTCAAGGGAAAGTTGATTATTAATTTACATGTATCTTCTAATCTTAATAGCAGTTTTTCAGAACTTTCAAAGCACTGTGATATTGTAAGAAAATAATTTACCAAGGTGTCCCAGGTACAGGTGTACTGGAAACTGGTCTTGCTTTCTCTGCTGCTTTTTCTTCTTCTGATTTCTCTTTGGATTTGTCCTCTCGCTCCTCCTGTAAAATTAAAAACCAGCAATTAGATAATATACTTTGTCTTCAATATTTTGTTACTTTATCTAGGAAACTGTTATACAGTTCAAAATCTTTGTTCAGAATGTGAATATTAAATTATATGCTAAGTTCTCTTGAGTTTTGTACTTAAAACACATACATAACATACTCATAAAGGAACTTATCGTCGCTGGGCTTCCAAAATGTTGTAAATTACAGATTTTTCAAGAAAAAAATATCTCACAAACAGGCTTTGAAAATTTTGACAAATTGCATGCTTCCAAAATGTCGTATGTGAACTTGTACATTTTTGTAAATAGCAGTGAAATTAAAACTTTGACATTTCTGGATTATTGGAGAACTTAAATAATTTTCACAGAAATAAAGAAATGTACAATCATTTTATTCCAAAAGCCATCATACAACGATTTTTGAGTTTTCATAGAACATTTTGGAAGCAAACTTTACAAATAACTGACATTGGCAATTTTGTAATATGTCTTATTTCAAACGTATTGATCGGTCTAACTGAATGCTATTTTGTAATACCAAAGATTTCCTCCCGCCCAGACCATTGGTGTCAAAAAATATTTTTAGCCAAAAAAGTCATATACAACATTTAAGATTCCCAACGACGTTATGCTCAAATATTGTGCCATTTGTTAGTCTGTTAGCACTTTATTTCCATAACTTCTTGTAAACAAGTTCTTGATTTCAATGAAGCTTTCAAAAAATGTTGGTACCTAATGGCACTAGGTACTTAAATTGGATCTTATTTCACTTATTTCTTTTTATTCTGAATCCTTTTATAAAGGGGTGAGGCAAATATAACATTTAGTGATCTCTGCTCTTTTTTTTTTTTATAGTTTTTGTTAATTTATTGTATGTACACAATAGGAGCCCTATAATTTGTACAACATACATCTTTTGTGACCTCTTCCTCATTAGTCTCCATGGGCGTTTCTTCTGCATGTCCATTCATTGTGGGACTTTCCTCTTTCACAGGCTGGACTAGAGTTGGTGGTGGTTGTTGTGTAGCTTGTATCTGTGCTATCTTGGCTAAAAATATAATATTCATATTAAAGATATTTCCCCATTGAACTCAATTGTGTGATTTGACAATCAGCAAGCTTAGCATTTTAAAAAGTTTATCTTAAAAGCAGTAACAATATTGTTTAAATACATCTCTGATTCAGACATATATTTACCTTGGTTATTGAAAAGCATTTCTGAACAAGTATATTTGATCTTATTCTAGCTCAATTTTTTATCTAAAATGTCTAACAATTGTAGCATAAACATTTCAATAAAATATTTTTAAATCTATTTCTATGTACTAACCTTCCCAGTCAACAAGAGTTTGAGGTTTGTCCCAGGTTGATTCCATTGTCCGTGAGTTGTAAAAATATGATCTGCCTTCAGCATTTTTATGTTCAGACCATTCTACTACTTCTGCTGGCTTTGGAGGAAGCTGAAATTATAAATTCCATGATGAGTCACCAAGTCAAAATAATATAAACAGAAAAAATATGTGTACAACCTTTTTATTCTTAATTGAAAGTGAATGATATTTTCGGCGTTTGAAAAAAACCAGTATAGAGATACATGAAGGGCCTTTTTTCTCATGTCTATAATACTTTTAGATGAAATATGAGTATGAACTGTCAAAAAATATTTCAAGCCTCTACCCCTTAGATCATTTAATTTAGGTGCTTTAGAACGACTCATACAATACTGATTTATTTTTTTGGAAGCCCTTTGGTATAATCGAAAATAGGTTCCAAATAGTTAGTTAGAATGAATTATGACATGGCTAATTTAATATGTTCTTTAAATATATTTTTTGAGTGAATTATTCTTTACATCATATACCATACATACTGTTGCAATCATAGGTTAAGGCTTAAATGCCAACTAACTCTAAATTTTAATAAATATCTTTATAACATGTGACTTAAATACACGTTCTTATGTCAAGATGATGTCTTAAAATTGGCAGGTAAGTTGAATACCTGAACCGTAGAAGGTTTCTGTAATGATGTGGCATCAGTGGGAGACTGTCCACCCATCTGAGTGGCATTAGGCAAGACAGCTGCTGGAATGGCTGCTGCTACTTGTGGCATTGCCATACCTTAAATAAAAGGATATCAAATTAATTATATTTTCTTCCAAATCTGATCCATAGTATGCTACATATGATCACTTTGTTAATACACAAAAAAACTCTGAATGAAATGTAGTAGTTGATCAAATATACATGTTTAAAGAAACCAAAGATATTATTTTGACCAACAAAAAAACCCAAACTTTTAAAAACTTTAATTAATGATCTTTAAATTGCTTCAATTTATAGAATTTGCAAATAGTTTATGAATATTTCATTTTTTATCTGAAAAAACTGCGTAGAGATATCTTAACAGCAGAACATATCAAAGCTTCCTCGATATGAAACTTCTTTGGACAATATTTCATTTAATTACTGACTGAAATGGTCGGCAGTCTGTTTAAATTGATAAAGCTATAATTCTATTTTCCTTAAAAATACATATCAAATGAAAAACACATCATTAACAAAAGAATATTTTTTTCTGTTGCTTAAAAATGTGTCTATGAAAGTAAAATATCTTTTATCTAACAAAACATAGTAACATACCTGTCAGTGTTGGATCTGGTGTGACTTGTGGCTGTGCTGCAGCTGCTAAAAGAAGAATTTCAAACATTTTAGAAAAATAAAAAATGTTTTAATTCTGATTGAGATAGCATTACAATTTTGATTCACTTTTTTATATTATTTTTTGTGTGTGTGTGTGACCCTGTAAAAAAAATTTCTCAATTCATTCACCCTGTTCATGATCTATTCATAAAAATAAAAGGTAAGGTGGAATACAGGGCAATATAGCAGCAACATTGTAACAGATATTACCCCTCCATTACCTAAAAAAAACCACAATGCACACTTGATCAAGGTTATAAAGTTGTCCAACAATATTCTTCAAGGTTGCATTGTACGATTGTGCTAAGAAGGCATTTGATAATATCAAACCTTTTTAGTAAGAAGGGAATATAAAATATGTTCTGGGGTTGATGCATGGTTCACCTTCAGCTTCATGAGGCTTAAATTAAAATATTGTTTGTTTGCAGTTTACCAAATGACCCTTGAAAATCCTCCCGACTGTGAAAATTTTATTGCTTTAAATTTGAAGATTTTTTTTTTAATACTTCTATTGACGCGATCCGGAACTTTGGGTCCTTTCCAGAAATGATTTAAAGTCTGGGTCAATTACGCATTTCAAGTTCGGTTTTTCTTAGCTTCCCGTCAAGCGTTCATGTGACCATTTAATGATAAAGCACATGGAAATTGTTTACAGGTATCCATGAAGTCACGGAGGAGTACTTTATGCTACATCGTCTCGTGTCAATTTTAAGACAAATAACAAACAAAAAAGTTTATTAGTAAACTGTTTATACAGATTCAGGCACATGTAATGATGTGTGATGCTATCATTGACGATGATGCAGCGGATATTCATAACTGACACGATAACCATTCTGTCTCAAGCAAATCGGGTACAGAATCTGTGGAGCCTGACTTTATGGAACCAATTTCAGTGGTTAAATAATTCGACAGCAGCTTGAAGTATGGCATATTTTCTACAAATCGTTGTGAAGACGACAAAGATGAAACCACTCCTCTGTGACTTAAATCTTCATGGATATCTGTAAACACGCCTGTACGGAGGAAGGGCTCATTTGAAATGTTAATGGATATAGATCATGCCAAATCAGTAAGAAGCAACCCTAACTACACAAAGATGTAGAGAAAATGAATGGTTAGCTTGAAAAATAAATATACTCTCTCTATATTAAATCTATCTTCGATTGCAATGAGTATGCTCCTTTAGGATAAGGGGGGCTGCTCCACTCATTGCAATTTTTCTCTTTCTTACAATATTAAATATACCCAAACTGTGTGGGCCGGCCTGTGTGAATTCAATTAAAACATGTCCTTAGGAGCTATGCTGCCAATTTTTTTTATGCTTAAAAACATTTCAGTACAGACCATTTACTTTTAATGGGGTACTATGGATTTCACCCCAAACTTTAGATTTCTTTGGTTTTCATTAAAGCCTGGCAAAAATATAACCTTATCACATATAATTAAATATTGTTAGAAATATGAAAACAGTCGAATGTCTTAATACTTTTTTTTCAAGTTGCCTTTTTTTCAATTGAGGAAGATTCAATGATTATTTTTTTTTATTAAAAATACACTCTTTAATACATTGTCTTATAAATCTTTAATACATGTATCTACATTTTTCTGATGAAAATACTCTACTCATGAAAACATTCTAGTCAAGAAGCATACATGTCTGAATATATTTCTTTAAAACATTTCTAGTCATAATGACATTCCTTGTTTATAAGTGTTCCAGTATTTAATAATTATACCATATTTTATGTCATAAATTGGATAATGACACTATGTTAAAGTTTCAGTTTTGGTTAAAAAGTTTTTTATCTGAAAATGCCTGTTCATTTGATGTTGGTTTTCAGCATGTCCAGTGTTTGTTGTTTTAAAATGGTTTTTTTTCTTCACAAGAAACTTGGTTTAGTGTAACTGCTTGTTTAAACTGTATTTTGGCTGATAAAATAAAATATTTTTCCTACCTACCGACCCTTCAGTCTGAAGGTACAGTCGGAAAACTGCAAACAAACATATTTTTAAGGTTGGCCTGAATATCTGGCTTGTCTTACATCTGCCCTGATTTTTTAATTAGTATAAGTGGATCCAAATGAGCTGGAATCATGAACCAATCTTTGTTTTTCTTGTCTGCAGCATACCCTTAGCTATTGCATTCTGTGCTGGATTTAATCCCTATCCCCAATTACCTACCTTGAGCTACTGCATTCTGTGCTGCTGTAGTAGGACCAGTTTGAACTGGATTTGGTGTAGTTTGTTGCTGGGCAGCCATCTGTTCCACTTCTGACTGAGTTATAATTTTAACATTTTCTGGTCTAGACCAAGCAGCTTCTCTAGTTTTTGCATTGTAATAATAGGCCTTAAATTAAAACAAAACATGCTGGTAAATAAATTGTTATATGTAAATTTTTTAATAAATTTGGGAAAAAGTTATCTAGAGGCAAATATGGCATGCATAATGGAACAAATTATAATTCTTAATGCTGTACACTCTTGGAAAAGCTTTGTATAGATTATCGGGTTTTCTACACATTGATATCATAAAATATCAGCCGCGAGCCACAATGTGAACCTTTTTGGCGAGTGAGCGTAGCGAACGAGCTAAAAAGTTTCACATTGTGTCGAGCGGCTATTATTTTACGATATCTATACGAAGAAAACCCGATTATCTTTTTATCGTTCTATTACTGGTCGTTTCTTTCTCCCTAAGACAGTTTTACGCTTGACAAAAGCAAGCTTGATAACGTCTCCTCTCGCATTGTGACGTCGCTGATAACTTCTCCTTTCACATTGTGACGTCGCTGATAACTTCTCCTTTCACATTGTGACGTCGCTGATAATGCCTGGTCTCGTTTTGAAGTCTTGATACGAGAATTACGGAGCAACAGAGCAGGGTGGTATAGGCAGAGGGAAGGACGATAAAAATGCTTATATTGTTTGGGTGTGACCAGGTCACCACTGACCAGGATTGAGATTGAAGCAATGACCTCTCACACTTAATCGAGCATGCTACAAGACCTTGGATGCAGTTAACAGAATTATTATGTTCATAATACCATAAAAAAACATATTCACCAAGTTTTATTTTGATATGAAAAGTAATAAAGAAGAAAATTGGAAATTAATAATTTTATTTATCCGATTTTCCTGACTTATGTGACGTAGTTTAAGTCTTTTTGCATGCCGGGAGTGAAATTAATCTCATTTAAGTCTTGTTTGTTAACCATCTAATAACACCATTTAAAGCGCATTGCCGACTTTCGGTGTAGCTATAATCAAACTAAAAATAGGTGATAGCCATGCAACTTTTAAAATGAGATTGAATGATTTATGTTTTAACGATTTTTGATCAAATTTTAGTAATAAAAGTAAATAATACAATAAAACATTTTTATGATTTTTTTCCAGACAAATACTTTAAACAGTTAAAACATATGAAACTGACATGATCAATAGTGTATTAAAAATACTTGTTTTTATTGACCTTTTTGCTTCAGTCCAGCAAATATTACCTGTAGTGTGGAAATACAATGTGTATTGTTATGTGACACTTAGTGAATGTTGAATGCGTGGTTAAACTCTAGGTAATTAAAAGATTAGCATTCTGTAATTGTAATCTGTGAATTCTAGCCGTCACAGTTTACCGTTCCAGGTGTGAACAACATTTTGTATGAATGATACACAGACACAGAAAATGTAAAAAAAAAAAAAAAATTTAGTCGAGTAATAAGGTCGCACAATAACTGGATAGTCATTGTATATCTTTATATTTTGCGTAAGCTCACTTTTAAATGTATTATGACTGCCGATTACTTTTGTAACCATGAAATACTGAATTAATTTAATTGAATAAATTTATAAATAATCCGTGTATGAACTAAAAATTGTGCTATTTTAAATTAGAATTGGTAACCTTGAATATTTGAAACAGATCATTACCAATTGCAATTATAGAATTTGGTCCATATTAAGGAATTAATGTTCTCATCAAAATATTTTAAATCTCACAACGCATAAATACTTCAGCTATTTGAAAAAAAAAAGATATTTAAAAAATTGACAAAAAAATTAAGGATCTTCTTGGAATGGAATCGAAAAATTACGAACGAATATTGTTCTTTGAGGTGTGAAAAACATCAACAAAATTTATACATAATTGGGGATGTCCCTATTAAAATAGTCTTCGTCTCACAACATATAATGCTTTAGCTATTTGACCAACGATGTTAAAAAACTAGAGGCTCTCAAGAGCCTGTATTGCTCACCTGATTCTACTTGGGTTTTTGAAATCATATAAAAAAATATAAAATTTGGCTAAAAGTGACAACACAACCTCATTTATAAGGAAAGGAACATGTTTAATTTCATTCAAAAGTCCCCCACTGGCGGCCATCTTGGATGACGGATCGGCTACAAAGTAACAACACTTGGTCAGCACCTCATAAGGAACATTCATGCCATGTTTGGTTTTATTCCATTCAGTGGTTCTCTAAAAGAAGTTATTTGTATGCATTTCCCATAGGGTCCTATGTTAAACTAAGTCCCCTGCTGGCGGCCATCTTGGATGATGGATCGGCTACAAAGTAACAACACTTGGTCAGCACCTCATAAGGAACACTCATGCAATGTTTGGTTTTATTTCATTCAGTGGTTCTCTAAAAGAAGTCATTTGTATGCATTTCCCATAGGGTCCTATGTTAAACTAAGTCCCCCGCTGGCGGCAATCTTGGATAATGGATCGGCTACAAAGTAACAACACTTGGTCAGCACCACATTAGGAACATTCATGCCATGTTTGATTTCATTCCATTCAGTGGTTCTCTAAAAGAAGTCATTTGTATGCATTTCCCATAGGGTCCTATGTTAAACTAAGTCCCCCGCTGGCAGCCATCTTGGATGATGGATCGGCTACAAAGTAACAACACTTGGTCAGCACCACATAAGGAACATTCATGCCATGTTTGGTTTCATTCCATTCAGTGGTTCACTAGAAGAAGTGATTTGTATGCATTTCCAATAGGGTCCTATGTTAAACTAAGTCCCCCGCTGGCGGCAATCTTGGATAATGGATCAGCTACAAAGTAACAACACTTGGTCAGCACTCCATAAGGAACATTCATGCTATGTTTGGTTTAATTCCATTTAGTGGTTCTCTAGAAGAAGTCATTTCTATGCATTTCCCATAGGGTCCTATGTTAAACTAAGTCCCCCGCTGGCGGCCATCTTGGATGATGGATCGGCTACAAAGTAACAACACTTGGTCAGCACCCCATAAGGAACATTCATGCTATGTTTGGTTTTATTCCATTCAGTGGTTCTCTAAAAGAAGTCATTTGTATGCATTTCCCATAGGGTCCTATGTTAAACTAAGTCCCCGGCTGGCGGCCATCTTGGATGATGGATCAGCAAAAAAGTAACAACACTTGGTCAGCACCTCATAAGGAACATTCATGCCATGTTTGGTTTCATTCCATTCAGTGGTTCTCTAAAAGAAGTCATTTGTATGCATTTCCCATAGGGTCCTATGTTAAACTAAGTCCCCCGCTGACGGCCATCTTGGATGATGGATCGGCTACAAAGTAACAACACTTGGTCAGCACCCCATTAGGAACATTCATGCCATGTTTGGTTTTATTCCATTCAGTGGTTCTCTAAAAGAAGTCATTTGTATGCATTTCCCATAGGGTCCTATGTTAAACTAAGTCCCCTGCTGGGGGCCATCTTTGATGATGGATCGGCTACAAAGTAACAACACTTGGTCAGCACCACATAAGGAACATTCATGCCATGTTTGGTTTCATTCCATTCAGTGGTTCACTAGAAGAAGTCATTTAAAATTGAGAATGGAAATGGGGAATATGTATTTGTATGCATTTCCAATAGGGTCCTATGTTAAAGTAAGTCCCCGCTGGCGGCCATCTTGGATAATGGATCGGCTACAAAGTAACAACAATTGGTCAGCACTCCATAAGGAACATTCATGCAATGTTTGGTTTCATTCCATTTAGTGGTTCTCTAGAAGAAGTCATTTGTATGCATTTCCCATAGGGTCCTATGTTAAACTAAGTCCCCCGCTGGCGGCCATCTTGGATGATGGATCGGCTACAAAGTAACAACACTTGGTCAGCACCCCATAAGGATAATTCATGCTATGTTTGGTTTTATTCCATTCAGTGGTTCTCTAAAAGAAGTCATTTGTATGCATTTCCCATAGGGTCCTATGTTAAACTAAGTCCCCGGCTGGCGGCCATCTTGGATGATGGATCGGCAACAAAGTAACAACACTTGGTCAGCACCTCATAAGGAACATTCATGCCATGTTTGGTTTCATTCCATTCAGTGGTTCTCTAAAAGAAGTCATTTGTATGCATTTCCCATAGCGTCCTATGTTAAACTAAGTCCCCGGCTGGCGGCCATCTTGGATGATGGATCGGCTACAAAGTAACAACACTTGGTCAGCACCTCATAAGGAACATTCATGCCATGTTTGGTTCCATTCCATTCAGTGGTTCTCTAGAAGAAGTTCAAAATGTAAATTGTTAACGACGACGACGACGGACGACGGACGACGGACGACGACGACGGACGACGGACGCCAAGTGGTGAGAAAAGCTCACTTGGCCCTTCGGGCCAGGTGAGCTAAAAAAGACAGAACCAATTTATTGTCATCTTTCCTTATTTTTGTATATAATTATATAAGTCTGTTTTAACTGTCAAGAATACCACTAAAGCGGACAAGCAGTTTATTCTTTAAATTTCTGTTATTGAAAACCAAGAAAGAAAATAAATCCCAAAATTAATTTGAAACTTTGATACTCAATAGTTTTCCTGGAAAAATCACATCCCTTGGGGATAATCAGTGTGAGTCCAGTGACATATATATTACATACATGTCAGAACAGGAAATTTGGCATAAAACACTTTCAGAACCATGTTCACATTATTATCCATTATACCCAACAATTGTGATGATGACGAATTTCTTCCTTTGTTCAAGAACAATCTAATTGAAATAAATCTGTGATTTTACTAGTACTATGTCCATAACTTCGATGAACCAAAGCAAGTTAGATATCGACCTGTTTTTAAATAAAATTGGTTCTCTTCATCTTCTTTTTCTTTTGGTATACAATAGTCCATCGACATCCGATGATTACATACAGTTGGCATACGTGGACTAGTCTATTTACAAAACTTTCACCCCAATTTAAACACAATTTATGTTTCTTTCTTATGTTCAATGTATACATGTATATTTTAAATTGTGACTATCTATAGTTCCGTACTTTCTATCCAGGTGTATAAACGAATGATCAGCAACAAGTGCATACATTTTTGTTATATCAATACTTCTTGTGTTTTAAACTGTCCTTCACTATTGATAACAAGTATATACTTACATTTTCCCAAATACCCTTGGAAAAAATATGTAAATAGATTTTTATTTTATCAATTTATTTTTTTTGGAATTTTTTAGATTTTTGTAAATAATATTCTTTATGTAACAACAGAAATGTTATTTAAAAGCAAGCGTAGGAGTTTAGTAATGACTAGTATATCACTATCGGACACGCAAGACAGAGATGTATATTATACACCTGATAGTTCAAAATAGAAAATTACAAGTTATCAGCTGTGTACACTGATCAATACCCTCAGAAGTGAAACAATGCATGAACTTGCAAGCCCAACAGGAAAGTGCTTAAAGTCATATGAAACCAGTGAGTGGTGAAAAATAATATTTATCCACTATTGAACCAATGCATGTTTATATCATAAACTTAGTCCTCTGTGCACGATTTTATCATTTTTTACGCAAATATATCATATAATCGTCAATTTCTTTTCTCTCTGTCTGTTATGATTTAACAAACATGGTTGCTCATTAAATGCCGTATTTTGAAGCCGAAGTTTACCGATTGTCACCTTATAGTTAACAAATAACAAAAAGCATGGGTATTGAGCACGTGTTAAACATGTACAATCAGATAATTGTTTATTTTAATGACAGATCCATGCGTTTTGCGATCACCGGAGTTTTACGAGGAGGGTTACGCTCAGGTCACTTTGCATATGGAAAATATGTCGACGAATTGCTTCCTGGAAGCAAGCAATTAAAAATAAGTAAAATTCTTCTAAATGTGGACAAATTAAAGAACTTTCCTCAGAAAAAAGTATATGTACATCTGTTGTATAATGCAAACTATCCATTTAGTTATAAAAAACATATGCATATTTTTTTTTATTTGAGGTTTCTTATGACTTTAAATACCTGGGGTCTGTTGTTCAACGTGTGATTAAACTAATCATATGATTAATTTTAATTAGTCGTTAAAAGTTAATCGGATGATTAGTAAATGCAATGATTAAATTGCGTTGTTCAACTTATTTTAATCATTGTATTTACTAATCATCCGATTAATTTTTAATCATATGATTAAATTTGGGTAGTTAGCAAGTGTTTCCCACAATGCATTGTAAATCAGGGCCTACAAAACTTCCTTTGATGCATTAAATTATAACATTCTTCTTTTAAACAGGTTTTGGGTGGCAATAATTGTTGAATAAATATCTTATAACATGTTCATGTTTTTTCTTATGGAAACATAAAAATATTTTAGATATGTTTCCAGTTCAAAATGAAATATGCTTGAATGAAAAAATAATTTCAGTGAATGGACTGATTAAGTAATCTCAAATTCAAAAGTAATATGCATTTATTTACCATGAAAATTGTTTCGGGTGCATTTTGTAATAATCAGCATTTGCATCAATCGTTGTTGAAATAGTCTTATCATGCAACATGAGACTGTTCTAACTCAGAAGCAATGTCAGAGATTGTCTTCTGTCCTCAATCAAAATGCATCATTCATGACCATGATTTTAATGCCGGAATTTGGTGTCTGACAACAACGACAGTGTCCGTGATTGCAATGATAATTCAGTTGAAGTCTTTGTTTTTACATAATGATTCCTTCAAATATCTGTTAAAATATTTTTTGTTAGTTAAGTCATACCTTCTACACATGCGAAAGATACGCTTTTGTTTTAAAAATGACGAAATAATTTGGAATAACAATCTCCATTGACGCGTATGTGAAGGGTGCTTTCTTTCACGTCCGCATTTTATCTATGTTGTGTGTGCTATTGTTGTCTGTTTGTCTTTTTCATTTTTTGCCATGGCGTTGTCAGTTTATCTGTCAGTAAAAATTCATACGGTGACCTATATTATATCTGTTAACTACTACATCTTTTGGTTCCCGATAGGGAATTGTCTCTTTGACAATCATGCCACATCTTCTTGTCTTTATATTTACTATTAGCAAAGCCCATACCGTATAGTCAGCTATAAAAGGCCCCGATAAGACAATGTAGACAATTCAAACGAGAAAACTAACGGCCTTATTTATATATATATAAAAAAAATGAACGAAAAACAAATATGGAACACATAAACAAACGACAACCACTGAATTACAGGCTCCTGACTGGGGACAGGCACATACATAAATAATGTGGCGGGGTTAAACATGTTAGCGGGATCGCAACCCTCCCCCTAACCTGGGACAGTGGTATAACAGTACAACATCAGAACGAACTATTTCAGAGGTGTTTTCAGGGGCCCAGGCCCCCTCCCCCTTTTGTGGAAAAAATTTGGTTGATTATATAAAGGGAATCACTGTAGCATGATTGGAGTGGGCCCCCTCTAAGGCAGTCAGTGCCCCTCCCCCTTTATGAAAATTTCTAGAACTAACAATTTGTTATTTCAGTTTTAAAAAATCATTGAAAAGGTTCTCGGACTGTGCCATTACACTTGCACAAGTGAATATTTAAAATTGTCACACTGTATCTTCTTTTGCAGTGTGAACTGCAATCGATTACAGTTCTGTTATTTATTACGATCTACACCATCCGTAAAAATGATCTGAAATGTTATCTTGGCATGCCATACTTGTTAAAATGCGGACGTGAAAGAAAGCGCCCTTCACATACGCGTCAATGGAGATCGTTATTCCAAATTATTTCGTCATTTATAAACAAAAGCGTATCTTTCGCATGTGTAGAAGGTATGACTTAACTAACAAAAAATATTTTAACAGATATTTGGAGGAATCATTATGTAAAAACAAAGACTTCAACTGAATTATCATTGCAATCATGGACACTGTCGTTGTTGTCAGACACTAAATTCCGGCATTAAAATCATGGTCATGAATGATGCATTTTGATTGAGGACTGAAGACAATCTCTGACATTGCTTCTGAGTTAGAACAGTCACATGTTGCATGATAAGACTATTTCAACAACGACTGAAATTTTTTAATATAATTAAGAAACAAACTGATTTCAAGTTATTCATTGCATGAATGTTGGTTTTTCGACCACCTGCATGACCTCATCATTTCAGATACCAAGATTTTTGAGCAATAACATGAAAAACTCTGGCCCTAGTCATAATTTAAAGTGGAATGCAAATGCTGATTATTACAAAATGCACCCGAAACCATTTTCATGGTAAATAAATGCATATTACTTTTGAATTTGAGATTACTTAATCAGTAGTGCATTCACTGAAACTATTTTTTCATTCAAGCATATTTCATTTTGAACTGGAAACATATCTAAAATATTTTTATGTTTCCATAAGAAAAAACATGAATATGTTATAAGATATTTATTCTATAATTATGGGCACCCAAAACCAGTTTAAAAGAAGAATGTTATAATTTAATGCATCAAAGGAAGTTTTGTAGGCCCTGATTTACAATGCATTGTGGGAAACACTTGCTAACTACCCAAATTTAATCATATGATTAAAAATTAATCGAATGATTAGTAAATACAATGATTAAAATAAGTTGAACAACGCAATTTAATCATTGCATTTACTAATCATCCGATTATATTTTAACGACTGATTAAAATTAATCATATGATTAGTTTAATCACAAGTTGAACAACAGACCCCTGGACATTGTCACCTCACAATACCTTTTGGAGTAATACCTTTAGCCATGCTGCATGGTGATCAGATAAAGGAAGGTCCAAATTTATTTAAATAAGAACTTATTACATAATAGAATTATGAACAAATTAGATTTTCGAAAATAATTTTCACGGAACACTTCTTTATGATCATTAATGAATTTGAACTTTGACATTTTAGCATATTCCATATAAACAGTTTAAAAACGACAGACCATGGTTATTTAAAAAATAATAACATTTTCCGTATCAAGTTAGTAAGTCGGATAAAACAACCGTACTATTGACAAGATATCGACGCGCAATTACGACTACATTAGGTTACTGTAGTTTTGGTCCTTTGTGGGTTATAGACATATCGTGGTTTCAAAATGGAGAAAATATCAAAATGGCGGCACGCAGAGGATTGATAATCTAAATTTAAAATTGATGGTGATCTCTTATCTAGCAGAATAAAACTTTGATATTTATGAATTTGAGCATTTTTATACAGAATGGACATAATATCAATTTTTGATTTTTTTGCAAAGTTTCCCTTTAAATGAACGTAAGATAACAATTCCAAATAAATGTGTTACCTGGATGAAACATACTTTTGCATCAAAGATTAACTATTGCAGTACTTCATAATCGTTACTTCACTGAATGACCTTTAAAAATGAAACACTTTGGCTTTCATCCATATCACAGGACAGCCACTATAGGAGTATGTGGCACTTTCCTATATTCATTGTTTAAATTACAAATGATTTCATATGTAGTTTCTCAAACAAATTAAATATTCTGGGGTTAATTTAGAATACCAAGACATAAATACCTTTCCTTCCGCTGTCTTAGTTTCCACCCATAATTCTTGATTTCCATCCATATTGGGTACTCCAGGTTGCATCTGCCCTGGAGGAGGAATACTGTAACCTGGTGGTGGCATGGCAAAGTTTGGTGGAGGCATGCCTGGTGGCATCCCAGGAGGAGGCATCATAGGTGGTCGCTAATGAATTGAAAAAACACAAATATTTTCAAGGGTTTTACTGAATTTATCAATTGCAAATTCTTTCATCATGTTCATTATTCTTGATTTTTAATGTTATAATTTCTGTTAACTTGAGTTTTTAAAAAGAAATTAACATTACCGTTACAGTCTGGCCAACATTCAAGTTTACTCTGAGGGACTTTTTGGAAAACTTACCATTCCTTGCATACCAGGTGGTGGTGGCATCCCTGGAGGTGGTGGCATTCCTGGAGGAGGAGGCATACCCTGATAATTCTGAGGTGGTGGTCCACCAGGCCCTCCTGGATGAGGTCCATAATTTGGATCAAATGGAGGTCTTCCAAATGGAGGTGGGCCTCGCATTCCTGGTGGGGGTGGACCCCTCATTCCAGGTGGTGGGGGACCTCTCATTCCAGGTGGTGGTGGGCCTCTCATGCCAGGTGGTGGTGGCCCCCTGTATCCTCTTGGAGGACCTCCTGGTCCTGGTGGACCTCTAAATGGTGGTGGTCCTCTGAAAGACATTCATTTTTTATTAATTACAATGAACAGAATTATCATATTTTAAGAATAAAGACGTCATTAAAAAAAAAGTTCTCAGTCAACAAAAATACTGATCTAGACATAACATAGATTTTTCAACATCAAATTCCAGTTTAGTTTCCTGTCAAAACAATGGCGACAATCACAAATATTTTTTGTAAAACAATGTGTTAGGGACTCAAGGGATACATCCCAGTGACTCACAAGTTTCAAAAGTGACACATTCAGCTGGATTTGTACAAGTCCAGGACAAGTATACACGTCTTAACGAGAACCTTGAGTGAGACTACACATCAGAACTATTTAGAGTAAGATTATTTCTGAATCTTAACTCTAACTGACCCCAATACTTTTAATTGCCTTGCCAAAATATTATTCTTGAAAAGGTGTTAAAGTGTTCTAATCAGACTTCAAGTAATCTGCTACAATAGTACATTATTGACTCAATTTTGTACTATTCAGATCAACACATATACTATTACTAGATTACAACAGGGATCTCCATGGCCTGTTTAAGGCGCCATCTTTCAAATGTCTTGCGTCATTGTCAAATGACTCGCGCCATCGTTCAATTGTCTTCCGCCATCGTTCAAAACTGTGATCGTTTTTATAGCCTGACGCCATTTTTTTTAGCAATTATAATTAAATGCATGAAATTACATAACCCTCAGGTTTTGTTTTTTTTTATAGTATAATCCAATAAAGTTCAAACGCCTGAGGGATATCCGGATTAAGATCGCTAATCACTTGTACCCGAGCTTGTTCAGGTAGATCAACAAACCAGACAGGAGAATATTATCTGAAGATAGACGATTCATTTGTCAAATTATTTAACTAAGTTTCCACAAATGCTTATGATAATTCGGATTAAATAAATAAATTAATAATCCAGTTACAAAGTTTAACAAGTCGACCACGTGCTTTAATTTTGACTTACGCAGCATCCCCCTTTTTAAGAAGTAAAAAATAAGACGTAAAACAGTAATTATTATTTCATCGCAAATAACTCGAGTACTGCTGTATTGTAACGATAATATAGAATTACTTTAAAAGTTAAAGAGTAAAAACTTTTAATATTTCTTGTAAAGAAATATCGTATCGTAATTCCGAATTCATTTCGTAGTTAACAATCAAATTGATACATCCGCGTTTCCGGTTTCTATTCAGACTCAAAAGATGAATGTTGCATAGCATCAATTTGCTAGATAAAGTCAATAAAAACCTTTTCATTTGACAACGTTTGCTTTACAAATCTTTTTAACTTTTACATAACCTGTACGACTCGTTTTGTCGTTGCTGCAAACCAGCCATACCGGTAATGGGTTCATGACTTCTGAATTTGACAGTGTCCGTGAAAAAAAAAGCTCCACATGATTTTTAACCCAAATAACAATTACCAAAAATAGCAAGAAAACTACATGGGGACCTCCGTGATAGCTATTGGTCGTTCTTGACTAAGGGAAAGGGAGGGGGCATGAGGGCTTGGCCTTTGAAGGGTTGAAAACGGCAATTATTGAAAATATGTATATACTTCTATTTAGAATTTATAATGAAAATTCAAATAAATATAATTTAAATAAGCAATGAATTAGCATGTTCACCTATCCTTATATGGAGGGATGAAATACTTCGATTGCGCTACACTGTACGGTGAAGATACGGTTTATGATGGTGAAAGTTCCTCCATCGTTCAATTTTCATCCATGGAGATCCCTGTACTTGGGAGTAAAATTCAAAACTATAAAATGTATGAACATCTGTTGCTTGCGCAAATATTAAGTGGATGCATGTGTAACACAGAATCAAACTTTAAAATTTTCAGGATTTTGGTCATGTGTATAAAGAATTAAAGAACTTCAGTGCATGATTGTCTCCATAGAAAAAAAAAACAGCAAATGATGTGGATTTTAATAAAATTGTGCGTTTTAACGGCTGACTTATAGTGACAGTTGTTCAGGAAAGTTAGCAGATTTATTCTTTTTGTAAATAATAAATAGAGAAAATTTTACAAAAGGGGGAAGTCCATGTCATTTTTGGTGAAAATTTTTGATAATTTTTTATCTCCATTTGTTGCAACATGGATGCGCACATCAAATCAAATTTCAAAGTTCATATTGGACTAAATGATAATATTGTCGCCTACGGAGCAGACAATAGTTTGGCAATTAAAATTATCCATACGCCGGCAACTGGATCAATTTTTAGCAACAAAGATGGCCGACCATACAGAACATAGCTTTCATGCTTCAGTTTTGGTACCTTGGTCCTCTCATATATCCTCTGCCACGCGGAGGGCCGTTATATTGATTTCTGTGAGATCTGAAATCACGATCACCATTGTCTCTAGGCCCATGGTCATGATGATCATGTTCATTTTGTTCATCGTCGCCCATCTTGTCTGGTCGCGTTTTTGTAGGCTAACTGGTTCCGATTTTCCAGTAGGTACCAGACTTGGTAGACTAACATAGGCTAAACTTGTTTCATCCTACGTCGTCGTCCGGTTTTTAAAGGCGTTTCGATCATACACCAAGTAATACTACTTCGGCTTTAGTCACGAGCGACAGTGTTCGAATAACGTCATATTAGAATACTTCTTCGGCTTTGGAATATAAAATATTAATATTGTCACGATTTTGGGACATCTCGGACCAACTAGTAAGACGAGTCGAACCGTCTTCACAATCACACTATTCTCGATATTGTCTCGATGTTAAAATCTAGGTTGAATTCGTCTATAATGCCAGCTCAGACAAATCATATCAAGAGACAGAGCTAATGCATATTTTAAAAGTTAATATGACTGTTTTTCGCCGAATGTAGGACAGAAAGTCACAGGACAAAAAGTCACAGACAAAAAGTCACAGGACAAAAAGTCACAATTCATTTTTTCTGATTATTTTCTTTGAATAAAAAATGCTTATTTTTACAAAAATATTTTTGTATTTTTCTTGATGTATTGTATATTAACCAACTTTGTAAGCAAAATTTATCAAAAAAATATCAAAGATGATCAAATAGTTGTTAAGAAAACAAAATGTCAAAGAAGATTGGCACTCAAATGGCTTCATGGTGCCAAGAAATATGTCTTTTGCATGATTAAAATAAAATAAATCTTCATTTTTCAAGTAAAATGATAAATTCCATTAACTTTAATATGAGTATATGTATTAAAAAGTAAATATTTCAAGATATTTCTCTTATATATTCCAACAGAGACATATAATACAATATTTATATAATTGTATTATATGTCTCTGATTCCAACAATTGTTGAAAAAATATTTGTGACTTTTTGTCCTATCAAATTTGTGACTTTCTGTCCGTTTACCTTTTTCGTCATCTTGGATTGCAAATAACCAATCATCAAGCTAGCAAAATTTTATACAGGAATCAGTGCAGATAACTAATGTGAATTTTCATTAAAACAAGAAATGTGTAAGATTTCAACTTATAATTAATAATATCTTACCAGCGTAGATTATATCGTTTGATTTTTAATGTATTCAAAAATAGGCATTTTAGGGGGAAGTAACTCCGAAAAAGTGCATTTTCTGAAGGAATCTACAAGAAATTTTTCTATTTTATATAACAGGCGAAAAAAAAACGTACCCTGTCTTTTCAATTGATATTCCTTAAATTAAAGTATTTGCTAAAAGCTATCTTCTCGTATTTTATTTTACAACTCTCAGTATCATTTAGTTATCTTCTAATCACATAATGACGTTTTTCCGGCTTTAATCCATACAAAATGTGTCATTCACAACCTGTAGCTTGAGAAAATGCACGGTGAACTATCAGTTTTATTATATTTTTAACATATCACAATATATACTATGTTTTGGCAAAGTATGATCAAACTCTATAATTTTTTATTTATACTCTAATACCACCTTGAATGATTAAATGTAATATATCACAGTCATGATTTAATGCGAAATAGAATTTCTACTTATGATTATGATAAGTTATATTTTAAATCACATCTTCATTAATTCCAAAATCAAACCTCTCAGCGCTTTCGATTTCTGACATGTCGCGTGGGCACACAAAATCTGCAATTCTTTAGCCAAAATCAATAACTTGCTTTTTCCTACCCATTGCAACAAAATCTAAAATAAAAAATATATAATTCGGTAATTTGAAAATGAACTATGAACTGAAGAAAACACCTATTAGTCAGTCTATATACGTGATCGTCATTCTACAGATTCATGCGTACCATGCAAATTTGACCGTCCAAAATCTAAAGTTCATTTCACCAATTCACTCATGAGGGTCTGGATGGGGTGGGATGGGGGGGGGGGGGGGGGGTTCTGTTATTCTGTAAACATTTAATTTTCACCCCTTTTTTCTCTAATCTTTAAAAAAAATAACCCCTTTTTTTCTCTAATCTTAAACAAATTAACCCCATTTTTCTCTAATCTTCATTTTTTTTTGCCCGTTATTCTCTAATCTTCATTTTTAAGGGCATTATTCTTTAATCATTTAACCCCATCCAAACCCTCACTCATCAGTCTCAGGTATTGATAGTAAATGCTATTTGCTGTTAACCACACACGAAAAAAATCAATAAACTGTGACGAGTTTCCCATTACATTTTAACCACACCAAATTCACTATAATCACAGTGCTCTAAAAAGGAACCCCCCCTTTTTTTTTAGACCATTGACAAGCCATTCTTCTAGATCCAGATAAAGGGCCTCCTGTGAAAAGAATGATGTAACTTATGGAAAAGCAAGTCAACTGCGTATTCTCTCTTTCAAAAATACCTCAATGAACTGCTCGATAAACATGATATCATTCTCTTACAAGAACACTGGCTCTTTAACTGCGACAAGGAACTATTAAAACAACATCACTCAGACTTTATTTATTTCATTTTCTATATACACATCGATGATGTTGAACTAATGTCCCCAATTGATAGACCAAGAAAACACAGTGCATGGTATTGCAACCATATACAGAAAATCTATGTCTTCAATTTTTTCTCAACTTCAAGACGGGAACAAGTTCTCAAACAACAGAATACAAGCTATTGAAATGTCAAGTCGGAAATCTTACCTTCCTTATTAGTGTACATCTTCCCTCTAGAGGTACGGATAAAAGACATGATGCTTATAGAGCACCATTTGACACTCTATCAGAAAAAAATCCTTAAGTACCAAGAAATAAACTCATCATAGATACCAATTTAATTAGATTGCATAGATACCGGCAGGAATTAAATTTTGTATTTGCGCCAGACGCGCGTTTCATCTACAAAAGACCCTTCAGTGACGCTCGTATATAAACAAGAGTTTAATCGGCAAAAAAAAAGAAAAGAAAGAAGTTTAGGAGCATTGAAACCAATTCAATTGTTGTTGCGGGGACTGTAACGCCTTGTTCGGTGCGGAATTTTCTCGCTGCATTGAATACCCATTTCGGACCTTCGGCTGTTCTCTAGTCTAAGACTCTTTGGTCGGGTTGTTGTCTCTTTGTCACATTCCCCAACTCCATTTCAATTTTATCTATTGAGAATGATGCAAGACTATAAGGAAATTTATTCAGGATCATAAGTGTAGGTCAAAACACCTATGACCATTGTCCTGTGTCTGTCAATCTTTATATAGACACAAGGACTTGCCAGAAACAGTACAGAGAAAATACTTGTACCAAAATCCACTGGGAACAACGGTAAATAAAGATAGTATACACTAAGTATTGAGTGCTAACCAAAGGATAAAAAATATTTAAACATGAGAAGACCTTATGGAATTGACCAAACTACAATCCAATTACTTCCCGGTTCGAACAGTGCACTAGAAACATGTTAGCTTATTAGCGTGAGAGGAAATCAAAGCAGGAAAAAACGGATAAGTTGGTCACCAAAATTGGCTCATGCGGTCAGGTAATAAAAAAAAAGCTTTTAACCCTGGAAATAAATCAGGATCACCTGAACATCTTACATGCGGAGGTTTAGCTTTAATTGACTACTTGCCTCATTAACCATCTTCTATATACAAAATATGTGCCTGATGCTATAAAAATGGGACGTCTATCTCCGGTCCATAAAAAAGATAAGGACCAACAGTGCCTTCAAATTATAGAGGAATTGCAGTCATCTCGATCATTTGTAAATTTTTAGAACTCTGTCAGAGAGGTGGGACTGACGGCATTTAAACAAACAACAAAATAGACGACAAAAAGGTTTTGCAAAAGGTGCTTCATCGATAAATTTGCTTTTTAATTGCTGAAGCCATCAATGAGATAAAAGATATAAGTACAAAAGGCTCATTTTAATCCTCCTAGATGCAGAAAAAAGCCTTCCATGTCGTAGATCACATCTTTTTCGAAATTACTTCACCAAGGAATCACAGGTTCAACCTGAATACTGATCAGAGAACTATATAATAATACATCAAACCAAGTAAAATCTTACGGGTGTATCTCAGAAGAATTCAATAACTAGAAACGAGTAAACAGGGAGGTATTTACAGAGCTTACACTAAGATTTCTAGATACTATCGAAGCAACAAATAGGTTTTAAGATCAGAACCATTTATTTGTGTTGTCCAACATGCGCAAATGATATCATGCTATGTGCAACATTGGAACAAGATGCATCAGCTCAACTCAGCATCGTTGAAAGTTGTACCAAAAATTGAGGCTGAGCGAGTTAAGATCAATAGAAAAAAGACTGAAATACTGTTGATCAACAAAAGAACTACCTCACGGCCGGCACTCGGCTAACCGAGAGATTGGTCGGTTAATCTATATTGAGTATGCGGTTTTGAGTATAAGGACAGTAGAGAGTAATGTATTGCTAAAAAAGAGAGAACAAATAAAAACTTTAAGAATACAGACACGAAACACCCCTGGGTGTTGAAACAGTAACGGATTGCGATGTACTCAAATTGATGACTAATGCTAGAAGTATACAAGCGGACAACTGCAGTTCTCCTTTGCACTTATGTAGGTAGAAAGGAACTAAACGGAATAAAATGAATTAAAACTTAAGATAACCAAATGTAGCTGCATACGCTCATTTCCATTTACTTCTTTAGAATGATTTGTAAACAACATATGATTTAGTAATAGAAAAAAAAACCAATTGGATGATGCTGACGAATTAGGGTTTAACGTCCAGTGACAAATGTCATGTGCATATGAGAACGACAACACGTTATATGTATCCTGTGTTGTATTAAAAAGACACTTTCAGTCGGATTGTAGAACGTGCTACTTTGAACAGACACACAAATTAAGGCTGATTGAAAAATGTTAATAATAATTTTCAATCCATATCACGCTATATTGAAGTGACACACCCTTCAATAAAATGCAAAGAAAGTCAAAATAAAAAATGCTCTTACTAGAAGGATACTGTTGCACCATATCGTCTTTTTTTTACTCAGTCAAGTACATCTCATTCTTAACTTTTTCAGTGGGGAAATATAAAGATAGCAAAACTATTATCGTGGCTATAAAATAACTCTTAACTGACACAATTTTTATTGTCCAACCCATTAACAGACTTTATTCCCCTATTTTTCACTAAAACGTGGTATTATTCACGTTATATTACAATTATGAAATATTTACCAATGTCAATTTAATTTTTAGAACCAAAGTACTATCTTGTGTCCTTTCAATGATATCTAAAATTGTTTGTGTCGCCTTTTATTAAGAAATTGCTATGCGTATAAGCATGTATACTACATACTTGCGCGACGCCTTTTTGTTTTACTGACTAAGAAATGTTTTTACAGGTGGAAAATGTTCTATGATGAGATATCATTTTGTCAGACACTTTTCTTTTTTTGATTTGGTTTTTATAATATGCCAAAAATCCGTCTATTTTACAGAGTTTAACATTGAATTGTGCGTTTTACTCTTAACAGACGTATAACCAACCCGATTAACAGACCAACCGCCCACATAGCCGCATACTCAATATAGATTAACCGTCCAATCTCTCGGTTAGCCGAGTGTCGGCCATGCACCTAACCTAATGCGAAAACAGAGCATAGACGGTCACGGTTGAAAGACAGGACCGACATAGATCAAATGTAGTAAAGAGAATTTCTACTACTCACTTATGGGAGCAGGTCTACATGGAATAAACGGAAATCCATTGATATCGTACAAACTTTGGCAAACCTATGTCATAATCAGGATGCTATATGGCATTGAAATTCTTATCTTCAACAAGACGGACATTTAAAACGGGAAAACTTTTAGAAAAAGACATTTACTGAAAAAAATTGTTGGTTAGTAAACATATAAACCATATGACCCCTGCATTCCATTTGATCAGGGACTTTCTATAGTGAGAAAGTATAGAAAGTCCCTGATTCGATACATATAGATAACAACATATTTAATGCCGATAGAAATCAATAACTTCAGCTTATATAATTAGGTCCTTGACAATATTTTAAAGGCACTGGCTACGGTTACATGGAAATGTAACAGTAATAAAAATATTATTGTTACACTGGAGACTAATTGCCGAAATGCATGGTTGGGTAAGGACCTGATTAACTACGAATGTAACAATAACTATTGAGGCTACGGTTACATTGCGTTATTGTTACATGAAAAACAGCAATGTACGATGGGACTAGTAATATGTACTAAATAATAAAAGTTTAAGACATTTATTTTATATTTACAAGACATACAATTATAAATATAATTTCTTTATTTTTTTATTTACAATGACAGTTTCTACATATGTATCCAGTAAGTGGTTTTTGAAGCATGTTTAAGTCCTACGCATTTTTGATGAACGAACTTACGTCCTCCATGGATATATGTATACAGAAGTTCCCAGTATTAAGTTCACAGTTAGCAAACTTTGCTTTTGATATATATTTTTTTAGAACTGCCTTTGTATAGCTGTGAGAAGTTTGTGTCATGGTATTGTTTTAGTTTCGTTTCAAACGCATCCCAAGTTTTAAATTGTTCACCCTAAACAAAATTGGTAATAGGAATCTCTTCATTCATTGTTAAAAGTATAATGACAGTAATAAGAGTATGTGTGCAGTTAATACTTAAAAAAGTGAAACAATTGAACTATATTTTTCGCCTTTGGAGTACTCAGTCCTAATCTGGAGTAGTATCTTTAAGAACATCAAAACCATGAATACGTAAAACTATTTACACACCATTTGTTGAATAATAATATCTATTATTGATCATTATTACCAGCATTATTTAGTACATATGAAAGAATTAAGCAATAAAACTATAGATTTAAGTTTAATTAATCTAGCGTACGTACATTGCTGTTTTTCATGTAACAATAACTCTATGTAACCGTAGCCTCAATAATTATTGTTACATTCGTAATTAATCGGTTCCTTACCCAACTTTCCATTCCGGCAATTAGACTCCAATGTAACAATAATATTTTTATTATTGTTACATTTCCATGTAACCGTAGCCAGTGCCTATTTTAAATTTTAATTATATATTTAATGAATGGAAACACACAAGATTGATGATCTTTTTATCAATAATTTATTGACACAAATAATCTATTTTAAAAAAAACTATTCAGTGACACTTTTGAAAAGTTTTACTTCATTCTAAAAATATAATGTTTTGTTCTTATGTCAGTATGTTATGTACATTGTATATACAAGTTTTACGTTGTATCTTCATATTTTATTTTACCCTATCAGGGCCGTAACTAGCCTCTTTGAATAGTGAGGCAAAATATATTCGGCGAGCGTAGCGAGGTGAAAAAGTTTTGGCGAGGGGTCTGGGGCCGCTCAAGGCCCCCAGAAGTTATGAGAAAAATTACGCAAAATCGTGCATTCTGAGCGTTTCCCGGACTCTTTCTTACATAGAAACGCAAATAATATTTAGCTATTTTTTCGACAATATTCTGATCTCAAAGCAAAAACAGATTCATTGTTATTTAAGACTTTAAAGTTTTAGGGAGAACATTATAAGACCGATTTGTAGGATAAAGCAAAAATCGTAATTTTCATAATCATTAATACCGGATCTGTCTATCTGTTCTTGTCTTGTATTGTGCTGACTTGTGATTTTTTTTATGACTAGACTTAGATATAATGACAGTGCAGTCTGAGTAATATACTTTAAGTACTATTACTGCTTAAGTCTACCCTATAGGGACCATATTGACTTTGTTTTACGGTATTTATGATTCTTTCATTATTGAAGACCCTCCAGCAACTATCAAGATGAAGAACAGGAATAAAAACATTGATCATTTGTTTTTTTTCTCTATACATTGACATTGTGTGCGATTAGCTCCCGTGCCCATGTACTTCATATTCCTTTATTGTCTGTTAAAGGGTCTTAACACGACTTAATGCAAATTTAACCCTAGAATGTAAAAAGTTATATGGCAATACTTTGATGTTTTTTTTTCAAAAAATGATTTGATACCGGGAAATTGGTGGACTTACTTTAATTTAAACCATGTCAGCTATCTAGTTTTATCCACAGGCGCTTGTGTATATGATACAGATATATTTTTTAATTTTTGTTGTTGATTAAGATAAAAAAAAAAAGTGATTTAAACGACTCAAAGAAAATACCCAATTTTACAATCCATACTAAGAAAAATTGGCTATTTTCTCTGAGTCGTTTAAATCACTCGGAACTAGGCGAGACATGCACAGAAGTGATGGATATGTATTATAAATATAGAAAATTGAATATTTTAATCAACAACAAGAAATAAAAAAAATATCTGTATCATATATACCCAAGCACCTGTGGTTTCATATACAAAAAAGGCAGTTTTGTATTCTTTGATATCAAGTTCAATTCTTCATGTAGAAACGACCATTTTTTGTCTGTGTCCAGTAGCATAGTATATTAAAATATTTTCTTGCATAATGCCTGGACATCGTTGGACATGCAATATTTCACAGTATGACACGTTTACAAATGAAAATCAACAATCAGACTAGTCATTATGTAGGACAATAAATGAACAAAAGACAAACCCGGGACACAGAAGTAAAAACAATAGACCATCAACTCTGAAAACCAAAAGTAAAATAGAAACATGTATTACGAAAAACATGCAGGGTCGACACCAGAGAGTGAAGAGAACTTGCTTCTTGCAAGACACTTTCCGTGGACACAATTTGATATAAAAACAATCTTTTTTTTGTTTTTGAAATTTAAAACATGAGGCATTTGCCTCATTTGCCTCAATGTAGTTACGGCCCTGCCTATCACAGACAAAATATCTATTAAATAACATTTTTTTTAAATTACGTGGTGATGAAGAAGATCTCCGACTACGCTGGTTGTTGCCAAGTAAGTAAACTAGTTTTGTTTTCGTAGATCATCTGAAATTTCTTTGTTAACCAATGTTAGTATATAAAAAAAAGGTTTAAATAATTGTTACAATAAAACCTTGAATTCATTAATCTGACCGACAAATAATAGAGTACGAAACTATATGCAACAGGTGTTCGGAACAGCTGAGGAGTTCCGAAACCAAATTAATATTTTGTCATCCTCAAATTGAATCATGTGATGTGAGTTTCGGTTTCATTGTGTTCTCTGATCATAGATTTAATCGATACCAGTATGGATTCGTATTCCAAAAGAAATCGTCAATTCATCAATCAATAAAATCGGTTAAAGAAAAGTGACTCATCAGCATAGCTGCCACAGTTTGACAGTAACTTTTCCAGTTAGTGGTCCAGAGTCGAAAAATCTTATCTTGTTGCTTAGCTAAACGATCAGTAGACAGATACAAATCTGATAAGGACATGTTATAAAAACTTGGAAACTTTTTAAAACAATTTCAAACAATATAATGACACTGGTATCTGTCAAATAAGTTTCTGCTTTTATATTTATAGACAGTTTGTATACCTATTCTATTTTACACCAGTTTTCCTTTGAACAAAAAATTGAGAATGAGTAGTAATTCACATGTACATACTGCAGCGCCACCTCCTGATGTAACATTTTCAGCGCCTGGACTGCCTGATATTCGTATCCCAAGGTCACCAACCCGTACAAATACAAGGGGCAATGAAGAAAGTTCACCTCTGCTAGTTTCCAGAGTTGAACATGAGTATGGATTATTTGAAAATAATTTCCCAGATGATCCAAATTTTCAAGAAATAATCAGAGATGCTGAAGCAGCAATTGATCAAGGAATTCTGCCAGAAAGAATCTATCAAGGTTCAAGTGGAAGCTACTTTGTAAAAAATACCGATATGGTTAGTATTTATATCTTTGATTAATACTTACTAATGACAATGTACAGATTGTACAGTTCCAGATTCAGATTCAATGTACTATAATTATAGTCTCACCATTTACAATGTACTACACGACAATCAAAATATACTGTAAATAAAAGTTGCAGGTCAAAACTAAAATTCAAATTGTTTGATGTCTGGCCCCTACCCACATCATCAACATCATAACATGTCATAAATGTACCCACCTTAAAAGCAGCCTACCCTAAAAAAAATTCTGCTCTAAGGTTGTTTTCTTGTGTAAAGTAAAGTAAAGCATATAGCGTATCTTTGTTTGCTCCACAAAATAAAATCCCTACCTACCTACCCACCCAACCCTTCAGGGCATGGGTAGGCAACATGAACAAAGAATCTTTAAAATGTTACCAAAATGTACAAAAGCAAATGTATGTTACAATCCAAGAAGATTTATCATCACATGTTTATTAGAGTATTTACTGACTTTTCACTAATATAAAGCATATTATATACATTTACTTGCTTTTTATTAAGTTTATACTGTACATGTTTGTTCATTGAAACTGAGAGTTTATGAATCATAATTTTTCTTCACAAAACAGATTATCTTCTACCTTAAATAAGCCGTGGTGTGAGGTCTGTGAACTCCTATTTTGCTCATCTGCCGGGCCTAATCCAACATTTCCTTAATCATGTTATTAGAGTTAATGCACTTTAATGATGATTTTTACCAATTTTTTTTACACCTTTGCTTATGTGATACAAATTAAAATACATGTACATGTACCATATACAAAATGTAGACATGATAGATAAAATAAACTAGACACTTTAAAATCACAAAAATTATCAGCAAGGTAAGATTTACTAATTAACAAGTAAAATTTTTCAGACGTAGAGATTTTTGTCATGAATTCTATTCTCATCTTGGAGATGACTATCATCAACAAAATTGAGAATAGAAATGGGGAATGTTTCAAAGAGACAACAACCTGACCAAAGTGCAGAAAAAGGCAAAATTTATGAACAAAATCAAATATGATACATAGCAGTACTAGAGGACAAGCATTGAATTACTTGCAGTAGACTATAGAGTTACAATGTACAAATGTACCTTCTTTGAGTTTGAGTAAGTGTGTGAAAAAGGCCCACTTATAATAGAAAAGACATGATCAGTGCTTAATTTGGAAGGCTGTTCTTGTTTTTAGTCCCCTGCCGATGAAGTCGAAGGGGACTTTAATTTTACACTCCATCTACATAAAAAGGGCCAAATGAGCTTTTCTCATTACTTGGGGTCCGGTGTCGTTGTTAACTTTTACCAAAATCTGGTGACCCGACCAACCAACCAAGATGGCCGCCATGGCTAAAAATAGAACATAGGGGTAAAATGTAGATTTTGGCTTACATCTCTGAAACCAAAGTATTTAGAGCAAATCTAAAATGTGGAAAAATTGTTTATCAGGTCAAAATTGGTCTGCCCTGAATTTTCAGACCAATCAGGCAACCCGTTGTTGGGTAACTGCCCCTGAATTGGTAATTTTTAGAAAATTTTGCAGCTTTTGATTATTATTTTGAATATTATTGTACATGTATATAGAGATAAACGGTAAACAGCAATAATGTACAGCAAAATAAGACCTACAAATAAGTCAACATGGCCAAATGATAATTTGACCCCTTTAGGAGTAATTGCCCTTTATTGTCAATTTTTAACAATTTTGTAAATTTTGTAAATTTTTGTAAATTTTTGTAAATTTTTACAATATATTTTGCAGCAAGAATGTTCAGTCAAGTAAGATCTACAAATACATCACCATCACTAAAACACAAATTTGTCATGAATCCACCTGTGTCCTCTAGTTTTTTCGTGCTTGAAGATATTGATTTGAAATTTGGTGTAGTGTTTTATCATGCTCAAATTTTGTTCCAGTCTGATGATTTTGTGGAGAGTTATATGGTCCTTGAACTCAAAAATTCACCTCATTTTTCCCTCAAAAAAAATTGTAATGCTTATTACTACATTTTGTTTTTTTGGTGAGCTAACCCAACATCTGGAGCTTCAAAAGTACTTAATTGAAGCTTAATTGACCTTTTATTTTGATACGACCGCAAACATTTTTTTTGGATAGTATAATGATATGATGTTGTCATCAAAAGACACATTGGTTTCCGTACAATAACTTAAGTTTTAGTGAATTGATGTCTATGAAATTTGTAAGAAGGTTCAATACCACTAAAGGAAGGTTGGGATTGATTTTGGGGATAATGGTCCCAACCGTTTTGAAATTAGGAACCCAAAAGTGGCCCAAAACAAGCATTTTTCTAGTTTCAGGATAATAACTTGTATATGAGTATTACAATTGCTCTGAAATTGTGCCACAATGTTTAATACTACAAGTAGAAGGTTGGGATTCATTTTGGCTGTTATGGGGCCAACAGTTTAGGAATTAAGAGCCAAAAAGTGGACAAAACAAGCATTTTTTTTAGTTTCCAGACAATAACGTGTGTGTTAGTAATTGCATCTCTCTGACATTGTACCACAAGGTTCCATATCTCAAAAGGAATGAGGGGATTGAGTTTGCAGTTAAATGCCCAAAACATGAAGGAAAGAGGGACCAAAAAAGGCCAAAAACAAGCATTTTTCTAAGTTTCCAGACAATAACTTGTGTTAAAGTGTATAGATCTCTCTGAAATTGTACTACAAGGTTCCATACTACAAAGGAAAGGCTGGGATTGACTTTTGGGGTTATTGCTCCAAGGGGGGTTTCAAAAAGTTTGGTTGGAGGGGATTTTTTCTCCCATTTTTTTTAGGGGATTAATATTTTTTTCCAAATTTTTTGTTTGTCAGTATTGGGGAATAGATTTGTAAGATCTTTGACCACATTGATTTTGTGTAAGAAAACTATATTATGATCACAATCCAAATTCAGACAGTATTAAGCTTGAATATTGTGTCAAAGTAGCCCTTACTGATCTGAGGGTTCAACCTCTGCTGTCATATCAGGCTGCTCTCAGCGAAGCATTTTATTCACTTAGAAATCAAAACAAAATTGATTTTAAAACAATCAATGCAATTTAAACTCCTTCACTAAACTGTAACATTTCCTTCCAAATAACTTTCGCATTCTACTTTGGTACAGGTGGATTTAAAAATAAAATGAGTAAATAACGATAGTTATGACTTTTTAATTTGTAAGTCTTTAGCTATAGTGACATTACAAACACACTTTACAAAAAGAACAGGAGACATCTGAACAACAGCAAAATTATTGTAACAAATTTAGTTGCTTGTTTTTCATACATCTTCTTGGAGTTGTGCCCATTTGAACATAGCATTTTGGCATTAATGTACTGCGTTTACAGTTTGTCAGTACAACTAGTACTCCTTTAAAACTACACTACAGAATTTAAAAAAACTTTTTAGTTTAGATAATGAGGAAATAATACGTAAATGTGCATATCCACAATAATTTTTTTAACAGTTGATTTCTGTAGGAGTTACATGTATGAGTCTTTAAACTAAGCCTAGGAATCAGATGAGATTTTGTTAGCCTAGTGAGTACACAGTTTGTTCTTTGTCCTATGGCCAAAAGCGCCAGGAAAACATAATCAGTCTTTGTCACTGTCAAACTGGTCTTATTGTCAAGCCTGCGACTTTTGTTGCAGAAAGCTTGACATAGGGATAGTGATCCGGCTACGGCAGCAGCAGCAGCGTTAGCTAACTTCTTAAAATCTTTTTATTTTAGAAGGTGGAAGACCTTGATGCTTCATACTTTGTATATGGATGCCTCATGTTACGAAGTTTCTGTCAGTCACATGTCCAATGCCCTTGACCTCATTTTCATGGTTCAGTGACTACTTGGAAAAAAGTTAAAATTTTTTTGTAATGTTAAATTCTCTCTTATTAAAAGTTATAGGATAACTATATTTGGTATGTGCGTACCTTGCAAGGTTCTCATGCCCGTCAGACAGTTTTCACTTGACCTCGACCTCATTTCATGGATCAGTGAACAAGGTTATATAATTAAGTTTTGGTGGTCAAGTCATATCTCAGATACTATAAGCAATAGGTCTTGTACATTCCATGTATAGAAGGACTGTAAGGTGTACATGTCCAACTGGCAGGTGTCATCTGACCTTGACCTCATTTTCATGGTTCAGTGGTTATAGTTAAGTTTTTGTATTTTGGTCTGTTTTTCTTATACAGTATACAATAGGTCTACTATATTAGATGTATGGAATGATTGTAAGGTGTACAAGTCTAGCTGGCAGGTGTCATCTGACCTTGACCTCATTTTCTTGACTTTAACCTCATTATCACGGTTCATTGCTCAGTGTAAGTTTTTGTGTATTGGTCTGTTTTTCTTAAACTATAAGCAATAGGTCAACTATATTTGTTGTATGGAAGAATTGTTAGCTGTACATGCCTGCCTGGCATGGTTCATCTGACCTTGACCTCATTTTCATGGTTCATTGGTCAATGTTTAGTTTTCTTGGTTAAGGTTAATTAGTTGTGACAGTTGTAATAAAGATTTATATTTAGGATTACCAACATAATATCAATGATTAGTAAAGAAGGCTAGACATTTCAGTGTGAAATCTATGAAATTTAAACACAAGGTTAATGACCATAAAAGGAAGGTTGGGTTTGATTTTGGGAGTTTTGGTCCCAACAGTTTAGGAATAAGGGGCCCAAAATTTCATCAAAAATTGAATAATTGGGGTTCTTTGATATGCCGAATCTAACTGTGTATGTAGATTCTTAATTTTTGGTCCTGTTTTCAAATTGGTCTACATTAAGGTCCAAAGGGTCCAAAATTAAACTTAGTTTTATTTTAACAAAAATTGAATCCTTGGGGTTCTTTGATATGCTGAATCTAAAAATGTACTTAGATTTTTTGATTATTGGCCCAGTTTTCAAGTTGGTCCAAATGGGGGTCCAAAATTAAACTTTGTTTGATTTCATCAAAAATTGAATAATTGGGGTTCTTTGATATACCGAATCTAACTGTGTATATAGATTCTTAATTTTTGGTCCCGTTTTCAAATTGGTCTACATCAAAGTCCAAAGGGTCCAAAATTAAACTTAGGTAGCAATAAACAGTTAGGAAAAAATACTAAAATTTGCCCTTATGAATTTTACCATCCCCTTTTCATTGCTTTCTTGCAATATCAAGCTTACTGTTTGTGTCATATATGGGCATATGTATGTAATCAGAATCTTCCATAGATTTTATATCCAGCATATAAAATGGTAAAATATCATTTCTTTTTGGTGTATCCATGGCAACAATCTGCATTTATTTGTTATAAAATATTGCAAAAAGGGGGGGAAAGATGTCACATATTTCCCCAATATTTGGCTAAAAGTAGAATTTCAATCGCTTGAAGTAATACCTTTTCTGAAACTGTGTACATATATCATTCAGCAAATCCAATGAAAATCATATGTCTTTCATCTCATTTTTTTGTAAAATTGCGTCAAAAACTTTGTGTAGAAAAAGAGTGTTTGTAAACAGTACAATAATTTCTGGACCGATGGCCGGTCTAGCTATGAAAATACGGATTGTTAAACAGAAAACAGCCCATAAAACATGTAAAAAATAATCTTGATGTACTTATAAACCATCTTTGAAGGCTAAATTAGCACTCATCTGTCTAAAAATGAATTTTATTACACAATAACTTTCCTATTTGAAAAATCCACAGGGGCCAAAATGCGAAACTAAACTCCTAACTGTGTATTGCTACCTTAGATTGATTTTAACAAAAATTGAATCCTTGGGCTGTTTTGATATGCTGAATCTTAAAATGTACTTAGATTTTTGATTATTGGCCCAGTTTTCAAGTTGGTCCAAATGGGGGTCCAAAATTAAACTTTGTTTGATTTCATCAAAAAAATGAATAATTGGGGTTCTTTGATATGCCAAATCTAACTGTGTATGTAGATTCTTAATTTTTGGTACCGTTTTCAAATTGGTCTACATTAAAGTCCAAAGGGTCCAAAATTAAACTAAGTGTGATTTTAACAAAAATTGAATTCTTGGGCTTTTTTGATATGCTGAATCTAAACATGCACTTATATTTTTGATTATTGGCCCAGTTTTCAAGTTGGTTCAAATCAGGATCCAAAATTATTATATTAAGTATTGTGCAATAGCAAGAAATTTTCAATTGCACAGTATTCAGCAATAGCAAGAAATCTTCAATTGCACAGTATTGTGAAATAGGAAGAAATTTTCAATTGCACAGTATTGCGCAATAGCAAGAAATCTTCAATTGCACAGTATTGTGCAATAGCAAATATTTTCAATTGCACAGTATTGCACAATAGCAAGAAATATCTAGTTGCACAATATTGTGCAATAGCAAGAAATTTTCAATTGGAGTTATCTTTCTTTGTCCAGAATAGTAGTTGAATCAACTTAAATCATTGTTTTATACAATATACAATGTATATTCATTTTACTGCCAACTGATAAATTAAAACAATCCTTACCATTCAGTGATAACAAGCTCTTTCTTTTACATCTAATATTTTATGATGTAGTTATTGTTGCAAACTCCATTAGAAATTTGAATTGAGATCAGTTTTGGAAAAAAGGAAAGGGGGATGTGAAAAAAAATGGGGGGGCCAATTTTTCTACATTAAGGTCCAAAGGGTCCAAAATTAATCAATTTTTCTCATTTCAGATTTCATAAATAAATAAAAAAATTCTTAATTGATTAATATTCAACAGCATAGTGAATTGCTCAAAGACAAAAAAAAATATTTTAAGTTCATTAGACCACATTCATTCTGTGTCAGATACCTATGCTGTGTCAACTATTTAATCACAATCCAAATTTAGAGCTGAATCCAGCTTGAATGTTGTGTCTATACTTGCCCCAACCGTTCAGGGTTCAACCTCTGCGGTCGTATAAAGCTGTGCCCTGCGGAGCATTTGGTTAAAGTATAATAGCATAACTGTATTTAGTTCTAGAAGGAGTGTGTATAAATTGCTAAATTTTTCATTTCTGTTTTCGATATTTAATTTGCTGTAACTTAATCTTATGAAACTTATACACAATACATATTACCACAAAACATAGATCAAGTTTTAATTTTGGTGGTGTCACTTTTATCTTTTGAATAGAGTTATGTCTTCTACAAATAGAAAAATTGAGGACTTTTTTGTGTCGTCTATCATAAGCATGATAAGTTTGTCTCAACTAAATGTTATGAAATGTATACACAACGCTAATTACCACAAAACTCAAATCAAGTACAATTTGATTATTATTTGGGTAGCTCCATTTTTGCAGTTCTTGAGTTATGTCCCTGTATAATGTTATATATGTGAATGGGGGCATCATCATAGGACACATTCCCCGATTATTTTAACTTCCAATAGAGGACCCATTATGGGCATAATCAGTACAGTGAGTTCTATATTAAACAATTACAATCTAAACAATACACAAGAAAAACAACTCAAATATAAAATATAAATTGAGTTAATAATATATTATATATATAGCCATATAAACCATCATGATAAGTGTTTATTGACCATGCACCAAAAGCAGCATCACATCCATTATGAAAATAGCATTTTAATATGATTTTAAAGTCCTTCCTCATGGCTGATGCATATGAACAAATAGTATTGTTGTCCATATGCAAGAGTCACCAAGGGCAAGTGCTAAAGAACACTCAAGCAAATTCACACAAATATGAATATCTTAACACTTTACAACAATGACAATGTATTTGATGAGTTTATTTGTTATTTAGTCAGTCAATTTATATCAAAATTAATGCAGGTGTTTCAAGCAAATATGTTAATAATTTGGGTGATACTGTCATACATATGTATTTATTCTAGTCCTTTTCATAGCATTGTTGAAAAACCTGATCAGCAATCATATGTATGTACAGTTATATTCCAAGTATGAGCTCAGAATCTTCAAGGAGGGTTGAAAACTGGAAATACATAAAAGGGGGTATAATCTATATTTCCATGAAATTTTTCAAGTTCAATGACCATAATTATTTTACTATTGTAAATAGCTTTAGGTCAATATAAAAATGAGAAGATGTGGTATGATTGCCAATGAAACAACTCTCCACAAGAAGTACAATAATAACTGATAGTTCCATTAACCTTAACCTCAACACAGGCGGGAGGAGGAGGAGCATAAGAGAACCAGGGTACTTTCTTAATTCTAAACCCAAAGTTTTCAAACCCACACTATAAATAACTGCTGATATTAAAACATAATATATAAACATCATTGGAAAGAATATTGTGGTGAAAAGATTTTATTGAGTAAAACATTGACTTTTATATGTGAATACAAATGACAAGATTTCAAAATGGCTATTTTCCTTTGCATGCTTTCAAATATTTGGTGTTGAGCATTCATGATTAAAAGGTTAAGGCATACAACTAAGAAATTACAAAGTTATAATTTCATTTTTTTTACAGTTTTTATAGTTATGTCAGCTGACAGACTGACAAATGTCTGAAATTTTTTATTATGTACCTTTGTGATATTGACAAAAATATACCACCTCCTCAATGGGGGTTTCATTGGGGGTTCTGATCCCGGATCCCGCTTACTGTTTTGTCAGATTCCCGTATCCCGCTTACACTTTATATGTAAGCAATTATCATTTTTTTTAGCTCACCTGGCCCAAAGGGCCAAGTGAGCTTTTCCCATCACTTTGCGTCCGTCGTCATCCGTCGTCGTTAACTTTTACAAAAATCTTCTCTGTAACTACTGGGCCAAATTAAACCAAACTTGGCCACAATCATCATTTGGGTATCTAGTTTAAAAAATGTGTCCGGTGACCCGGCCAACCAACCAAGATGGCCACCATGGCTAAAAATAGAACAAAGGGGTAAAATGCAGTTTTTATGCCCCACCTACGATAGTAGAGGGGCATTATGTTTTCTGGTCTGTGCCTCCGTTCGTTCGTCCGTCCGTCCGTTCGTCCGTCCACTTCAGGTTAAAGTTTTTGGTCAAGGTAGTTTTTGAAGAAGTTGAAGTCCAATCAACTAGAAACTTAGTACACATGTTCCCCATGATATTATCTTTCTAATTTTACTGCCAAATTATAGTTTTGGCCCCAATTTCATGGTCCACTGAATATAGAAAATGATAGTGCGAAGTTCAGGTTAAAGTTTTTGGTCAAGGTAGTTTTTGATGAAGTTAAAGTTACATCAACTTGAAACTTAATACACATGTTCCCTATGATATGATCTTTCTAATTTTAATTATAAATTAAAGTTTTGACCCTAATTTCACGGTCCACTGAACATAGAAAATGATAGTGCGAGTGGGGCATTCGTGTACTATGGACACATTCTTGTTGGCTTATAACTCAAAAACCAAAGCATTTAGAGCATATCTGACTAGGGTAAAATTGTTTATCAGGTCAAGATGTTTCTGCCCTGAAATTTTCAGACAAAGCAGTCAACCTGTTGTTGGGTTGCTGCCCCAGAATTAGTAATTTTAAGGAAATTTTGCAGTTTTTGGTTATTATCTTGAATATTATAATAGATAGAGATAAACTGTAAACAGCAATAATGTTCAGCAAAGTAAGATCTACAAATAAGTCAACATGACCGAAATGGTCAGTTGACCCATATAGGAGTTATTGCCCTTTAATGAGAGCCTCTATTTGTAATTTCCCGTGTCCCACTAGACTTCATTTCCCATTTTCACGGCACAATAATTTGACTTTCACGTGTCACGCTTACAAAAAATTGGCAATCCCGCATCACGCTTAGACCCCAATGAGACCCACCTGAATGATCTATATGAAATGACAGTGTCACGAATCGATTTGAAAATAAATTTCACTAGCTATCTAGGATCATCTAGCTATTTTTCTTAAATTTTATAATGATTTTCAGTATCTTGATGATCATAAACCAAGTATTGCTTCAAAGTTATTGTTATGAGTGGGATTTACATTTATAACAAGAAAAATCTATAAATGATAAAATAACAATTTTATATATATAAAAATATTTTTAAAAAAACCTAAGAAATTAAGATTTTAATGGGATTGAGCCATGCACTTTAGGGTATATGTGTAACCTCAAACAATTTTTGTTTTATTTCGAAATAATCAAGAAAAAATAAAATAAGGCTAACTCTTACACTGTCATTATCATCATTGTCTCATGATGATTTTTAAAAGTACTTTCAAAGTTACTTCCCCTTGAATGTCAAAAGAGTTACGTCCCTTGGTCCACGTTGATCGACAAATGTAAACATTCGAAATAAACGGATTTAGCAACAGATGGGACATGAATTCAAGCTTTTATTGTGAATGAAAGTTTATTTACTTTTCACTAACATATGCGCAATGCAAAAATGACAGACACAGTCGAAAGGAAATAAAAAAACATAAACCGGAACTAAAAATTATAAATACCGGCGAGAGAAGTTGTGTGTTACCCATGATAAATAAGATCTGCTGTTAAAACAGGACAAAAACGATAAGGATTTGACACATCTTTTTAATTTGTTAAATTTTCGGTAACCAGCAATTCACTGCTGTACTATAAAGGGATAAAGTTAGGAGCTCAACATTGCTCAAGGTCTTGGATGAATCATTTGATTCAGGAAACACGACTTTGCACGTTAGTTGCACATACAGTGCAAAATGAAAATCTGTAACAGTTATGGAGACGAAGGATTCTGATACTGTCAACATTATTGTCAGGGAAGAATTGCCAAATAATGATAATTATGGGGCATGCAATGATAACCAGCCTATTGATGTCAACAAGTACCTGTCTCCCTTTGAGAATAGATTTCCACAAGATAGAGAATATGCTGAGATAGTTTATGATGCAGAATTAGCAATAATTGCTGGTGATCAACCAATATTAAGTGACAAAGGGACAAGTGGATGCTATTTTGTTCATGGGAGAGAGGGTGTACGTAGCTAAGTTTTTCTTAGAAAAAGTAATTTGTTCTACGACTATGTCCGTGGACCTTAATCTTTACCCATCCTGTATTTACCGCCTTTGTCAGATGAACCACTGGTACTGTAAAATGTTGTCTTTTTTCAGTGTAGATTAAACTTGATTTTAAATCCTATGAATTGTCACTATATACATATCCACGGTCACAATAACAACAGTGCACTATTGAAATTATTGAAATATTGAACCATGAACACTCCGTACACTGTACATACATGTATCCGACCAACAATATATCTACACAGTTACAGTTCTCATTTCTGAATAGGCTGCAACTAAATTGTCGATCACATATATTTCCATAGACTGCAACTAAAATGTCATCACATATATTTTCATGGCTGCTTCACTTCAGTATCCTAACATTGATGAACGCATAATTTGATGCAAGCTACATGTAAAGCATAGTCCAGAACTACATGTATGGACATTATACATTATACATTTTGTTTGCATCTGACGAAACTCATCTGACAGCTCCCAGAATAGTGAGAACCTCACCCCTTTAGACTACTGGTTTGAACATAACTAGTCCCGAAGGAATTTGACCTTGTTTCCACATTTATTGCTCCTGTGTATCGTCCTTTTAAAATGCAAGATGACCCTATTGCTTCATACATTTTTCTTATTTCATTTGTTTATTCTACTGTTGATTTTATATATAATATCATTTTTTAAAAGTTTTTGATTGAGTTAAGCCTTCCAATTTATATTTTATCGTGTGTTTTCTATGTTGTGATGTTATGCTATTGTTTCAGAAAAAGGGAGAAGGTTTGGTACCATTAAAATGTTTAATCCCGCTGCAAATGTTTGCACCTGTCCTTAGTCAGGAATCTGATGTACAGTAGTTGTCGTTTGTTTATGTAATTTATATGTGTTTCTCGTTTCTCATTTTTAATAGAGTATACCATTGGTTTTCCCGTTTGAATGGTTTAACACTAGTAATTTTGGGGCCCTTTATAGCTTTTTGTTCGGTGTGAGCCAAGGCTCCGTGTTGAAGGCCGTACATTGACCAATAATGGTTTACTTTTATAAATTGTTATTTGGATGTAGAGTTGTCTCATTGGCACTCATGCATCACACCACATCTTCCTATATCTATTAAACTGACATTTAAGAAAATAAACTTTTCTTGACATCTCTTATGTCACAAAAGAAAACCCTATACATTTATCTACGATTGAAGGTCTTTAAACACTTAAAGAAGGAGTGAAAAAATATTAACTTGAAGCAGTCTTTTTAAAAATCATAATTCGTCCAGTTACAGGGACTAAACTCAACTCTTGGAATGATACGAAGTGAAATACCTTCTGTCACTCTGAGTCTCAGTAACTGCTGTGGAAAGTAAACTTGGAATTAATAGTACAAAAATAAAACACAATAGGCCTAAGTACATTGTTCATACACTTTTATGAATGTGACCTACCGAATTAGACTATTTACTGGATTTGTTATCACATAAGCAACACGACAGGTGCCACATGTGGAGCAGGATCTGCTTACCCTTCCAGAGCACCTGAGATCACCCCTAGTTTTTGGTGGGGTTCGTGTTGTTTATTCTTTAGTTTTCTATGTTGTGTCATGTGTATTATTGTTTGTCTGTTTGTCTTTTTCATTTTTAGCCATGGCGTTGTCAGTTTATTTTCGATTTATGAGTTTGACTGTCCCTTTGGTATCTTTCGTCCCTCTTTTATCCGGTATTGGCTATTTTGTAACTATTCAGATTACGTAAATTACATTTTACATGTGCAGTTGAATTAGTTTTGAAAATAATATTATCCAGATACATGTGTCAATGAAAACAATAGCAATCGTATCGATAGAGCAATCTGCTCTTTGATTTGTTTACATTGCGGGGAAAGGGTAGACCAAATAATTATGGCGTCTTGAAAGGCTTTTATATTTACAGCTGTAAAGCGTCAAAGCAAAAAAATATAATAGCCTTTCTAGACATCATTATTATTTGGAATAGGGGAAAGAGTAGACATGGGATTCAATGCAAAATACTTTCAGTCGCCAGCTGGGCAATCAGAGTGATAAATATATTCGCCCAGCCAAAAATCTGGTCATGAAATGATGTTGAGCGACCGTTAAGTTTAGTCCCTGAGTTAAAATAATTTTTTAGGACTACAAAAAATATTAAAAGTTGTAGTGTCAGACAGTAATGAGTTGAAAACCATTCTATTATATAGTAAATTGCAAATGTACATTTGCAGTTATTTTAAATAAGTGTATATACTCAAACAAATATTTGCATGTTCTGGGTACATGACTTGTGAATATTCATTACCAAAACTTGAGGGTAGTCATTTAAGTCGTAAAATATGATTTGGTAGCTATTGTACACCCTAAACACAGCACATTTTAATTATTTGATCTAAATGTCCTCATACACAATATACAGAATTGGAGTAAGGCACCAACTTGAACAAAAATAAGATGTCGAGAATTTCTGCAAGTGTATTCACAATCAGGACTTTCCTAAATCTTAATTTCTGTTAATTTTTGTTAATTTAGTATTGGTTAATGATCATGATTAATGATATGGAATATATGACTATGTAGCTCAAAAAATAAACCACTACTTTTAAAATCACAAGCAGGGAAACATTACACAGTGTTTAAGCAACATGTTATTGTTTTTTTTTTACCTGAAATATCTGTCACTGGATGTTATTCAAGCTTTAAACTTTAATAATTTGACATATTGATCCATAACAAAACTGAAGAATGTTGTTATAAATGTTAGGTCAGAGTTAGAGTCATGTTTTTTAAATAGAAGTTTAATCATGTCATCTTTTCTTTTTCAGAAAATAATTGGTGTGTTTAAACCAAAAGATGAAGAACCATATGGTCTACTCAATCCAAAATGGACCAAATGGATGCATAAAATATGTTGCCCATGTTGTTTTGGAAGAAATTGCTTAGTCCCAAACCAAGGATACCTGTCTGAGGCAGGTGCTAGTCTCGTAGACTCAAAGCTTCAATTGAGTATAGTCCCAAAAACCAAGGTAAGGGAAAAATCAATTTATAGTGTAAACTGTGACGTCTATATGAGGTAGGAAGTGAATGGGGAGTCTTTTTAAGTACAGATATTGGATATTATTAGGTTGTATTGAATTTTAAGTGTTATTTTAAATGAACACTATTAAATTTAAACCTCAAAGTAGTATGTCATGTTATTATGTTCTATTATTATCTTTATTTTGGAAGTGACCAATTTATCATCATTTAACAAACAAGCCAAATGATGACTAAGGCCAAATAAAAAAAGATGTCTGTTTCCTATTACCCTCCTCCCTATTTTTGAATCTAAAAATAGCCTACCCTAATTTAAAGTTCAATAAGCACTGTTAAAATCAGAATGTCCCTCCCCTAGACTAGTGTCAATAAAAGGTTTATTTTAATTTACATTCTTAAAGTGTGTTTCTCTGTTTGTAGGTAGTAAGGTTATCTAGTGAAACATTTAATTACACAGACATCGACAGGTTAAAATCCAGGACAAAACAGAGCATATTACAGAAAGTACCAGCTTTAGGAAAGAGATTTCATAGATTAGGTTTACCACCAAAGGTTTGTTTTATATAAATATAGTTCACATAAGATGATTTTGTGAAAAATAACCATTGATCGTGTGATTTAGAGAGATAATGATTCATGTATAACCCCCAAAAATCTCTCAAACAAGACATGTTTTGCTTTCTTCCATTATGATGAGGTTTTGATTAACATAATTTATGAAGTTTTGTTGATTGGATAGAAAATTGGCAGCATGTCCATTTGAAGGAGCCTCTCCATATCAAGTAATCATCATTGTCTCTAATTATACCCCTACTGTAAAATAGGCGAGGTTTACTGGTTTACATCAGTATCCTTCCGTCCCATAAGATTTTGATCACATTTTTATAAGAAACTACAAATCAGAACTCCCTGAAATTTGGTACATTTATTAATTAATCTTCATGTGAGCATGCTTTACTGTGTGATTCAGATGCAGATGTATCACTAATCCATTGCAATCTTTAATCCCACTCCTTTGTCTTTACCATGTTTACAGATACTTATTTATTCTTTATACACATATGTGAAATTTTTGTCTCATTTTTTCTCTAGAAATACTATTTGTTTTAACTTCCTGTTTACCAAATTATTATAAAGGGAGTATCGTTAGAGATCAATAGCCCTTAGTTCAACTTGTTTTACAAGAGTCAATACCTTTTCTTTTGCAGACTGGTTCATTTCAGCTGTTTGTAACTGATTTCAAAGATGCTGATTTCTGGCTTCGGAAATTTGATCATGAAGATCTTCCAATATCTACAGCGACAAGATTACAGCATTTATTTGAAAGACTTGTAGTGTTAGATTATATAATTAGAAACACAGGTAAAGCCGATTATTTTAAATGTATAAAATTTGTTGTCAATGTTATTTTGGTAGAAATTGCTAAGTCCCAATGCAAGGATACCTGTATGCGACAGGTGCTAGTCTTGTTCAGTTGTACAAACATTTATTGGGAATTCTGTTTTAATTGTAGTCTGTGGAGTTATAGAAACCCTAATTTGTAGTCTATCTCTAATTTGAAATCGTGAAGTCCTTATTTGTAGTCAGTTGAGTTATATAAGCACTAATTAGCACTAATTTGTAGTCCGTGAATTTATAAAAGCCCTAGATTGTAGTCTGTGATTTTGTAAAAGCCTTAATTTGTAGTTATCAAGGCCTTTATTTGAAGTCAGTGGAGTTTTGTGTTTGCAGATAAAAGTATGAAACTTTAATAATAATTTAGTTGAACCTAAATAAATCTTCGTCAACTTGAATAATTTCTGAATATAAATACATATTGATCTTGTAGATAGAGGAAATGACAACTGGTTAATAAAGTATGACCCAGTGTCATCACGAGGCAGCTCAGGGACAGACATAGAGGTGGGTTAAATAGAATTTTAAAACAAGAAGAGAAAAACAGAGTGCGATCTTGCGAAGAAAATACCATATATTAAGACTTTTAAGCTTCAGCTTTGACAATGCATGCAAAGATTATACTGTTTTGAATAATACATATAAATTGAATATAGATTATTTGTCTGTTAAGAGATCTTGCATAAATTATTTAAATTTTTGCCTTATGTATGAAATTCCTCTTTAAACTTTCCTATATATGTTTAAAGTCTTTTCTTATCTCTGCCTCTATACACTAAAATATATACAAACAAGAATGTGTCCATAGTACACGGATGCCCCACTCGCACTATCATTTTCTATGTTTAGTGGACCTAGAAATTGGGGTAAAAACTCTAATTTGGCTTATAAATTAGAAAGATCATATCATAGGGAACATGTATACTAAGTTTCAAGTTGATTGGACTTCAACTTGATCAAAAACTACCTTGACCAAAAACTTTAACCTGAAATTTCAACTATCATTTACTATGTTCTGTGAACCGTGAAATTGGAATCAAAACTTTAATTTGGCATTAAAATTAGAAAGATCATATCAGAGGGAACATGCGTACAAAGTTTCAAGTTGATTGGACTTCAACTTCATCAAAAACTACCTTGACCAAAAATTTTAACCTGAAGCGGGACAGACGGACGAACGGACGGACCCATAGACCAGGAAACATAATGCCCCTCTACTATTGTAGGTGGGGCATTAAAAAATATACCCCCAATCATAAAGTGTTATTATAACTGTAAACCAACTAATTTTTCGAGTGATTTATTTTCGCGACTTTCGCAAATAGAAAAATAACATGAACATTAATCGTAATACTTGGATCATTCCTCATTGATTTTCAGAAAATCGCAAAAATAAATAGCCGTGAAGAGGTCTAGGAAGGACAAAAAGCGAAATTAAGTATCGGCGAAAATAAGTTGGTTTACAATATTTAAAAGTTAGAGCTATATCATAATTACATTGTCTGTCCAACAAATAGTTTCCTTAACACTTTTTTAGAAACTAAAAAAAGAATGGCTTCATTTTTGGTCAACAGTTTGACAGTGATGGGTTGTATATATATATTGAACACTTTTTGAATATGTATCATACCCTCTTCCGGTTTGCTTATACTTTAAATCTTTCAATATGTTGAATGAACTTCAATTTTTTTGTCACACTTTTATGAGAATCTTCTCATCAGAATAACTTTCTATTTGGTCAGCAGCTCAGTAGTGATGTGTGTTGGCTTTTCAGAAATCTCAGACACTTTTATACTCCAGATGTCTTGAATTACAAGTTGGGATATGCTTAGCCAAACAACACATGCCCCCTTCGTAAAGAATAAAGCAAAATGAGATACAGATTTGATCAAAACGAATAAAATTATATAAAGTTATAGAGTTGCTTTATATTAGAATTCACTTATAGATTTTCACAAGTACACACACTTGTTGCAGTTTTTAAATTCATATTTTTCAATACTTTTCCATATTTCTATAAACTGATACTGTTTTTATGCCCCACCTACGATAGTAGAGGGGCATTATGTTTTCTGGTCTGTGCGTCCGTTCGTCCGTTCGTTCGTCCGTTCGTTCGTCCGTTCGTCCGTCTGTCCCGCTTCAGGTTAAAGTTTTTGGTCGAGGTAGTTTTTGATGAAGTTGAAGTCCAATCAACTTGAAACTTAGTATACATGTGCCCTATGATATGATCTTTCTAATTTAAATGCCAAATTAGAGTTTTGACCCCAATTTTACGGTTCACTGAACATAGAAAATGATAGTGCAAATTTCAGGTTAAAGTTTTTGGCTTCAGGTTAAAGTTTTTGGTCAAGGTAGTTTTTGATGCTGTTGAAGTCCAATCAACTTGAAACTTAGTATACATGTGCCCTATGATATGATCTTTCTAATTTAAATGCCAAATTAGAGTTTTGACCCCAATTTCACGGTCCACTGAACATAGAAAATGAAAGTGTGAGTTTCAGGTTAAAGGTTTTGGTCAAGGTAGTTTTTGATGAAGCTGAAGTCCAATCAACTTGAAACTTAGTACACATGTTCCTTATGATATGATCTTTTTAATTTTACAGCCAAGTTAAATTTTTGACCCCAATTTCACGGACCACTGAACATAGAAAATTAAAGTGTGAGTTTCAGGTTAAAGTTTTTGGTCAAGGTAGTTTTTGATGAAGTTTTAGTCCAATCAACTTGAAACTTAGTACACATGTTCCCTATGGTGTGATCTTTCTAATTTAATGCCAATTAGATTGTTTACCCAATTTCACGGTCTATTGAACATGTAAAATAATAATGCAAGTGGGGCATCCGTGTACTTTGGACACATTCTTGTTCAGCACATGGTTTTGTACTTAGGCCAGAGGGTAGTTTTATGGTATCCTCTTGTTCTCCTAAATCACTGCCTAAAAGTCAATAAATCATTAGTACTGACTTCAGTATGTAGAATAGAACTCCACATCAGTAAATAGCTAGTGCTATTTTTAAAGAACAATTTCACAATTTCCCTTATTTATCCCTATGCTTATCCTTAAGCAGCTTGTAGTTGATCAACTAGCTATGAAAAGAACTTTTAGTTGTTTTTTTTTTCATTAATAGAGTTGCTTTCTTATTAAGTCTTTATTGTAATTTTATTTTGACATAAGTTTCAGAAGGTCAGCTACCACAAACATGATCAGTAGAACTCATTTGAATGAACACCGGGCACACAGTTAAATGAAAAACAAATGAATATATTTTGCATACAGTTTTACTTAGAGTAACATACAGAAAATTTAATTCAAAATTAAGAAACTAGATTATGATAGTGGAATGATACTATTGCAATTTTTTTATTTTTTTGGTGGTATTTTAAGAAAGATTTTTGTATAAATATAACTCAATGGGATTTATTTTATTTTAAGAGGTTTTCTATTTCATTTCAGGATGGTGAATGGAGTTTAGTTGACAATCCTGACATCAGTGTAGCAGCTATAGACAATGGATTAGCATTCCCTTTTAAACATCCTGATGAATGGAGAGCTTGTGAGTGTTTCAAAACAGTCAAATTATTATCACATGTTAATAATTTCTGGACATAAGAATACTTAAATGTACTTTAAGTGATCTTTCACTCTTTTTTAAAAATCAATAAAATCCTAAAATACAGGGTTTGCAGTAACTACATAACTATATTCAGTATGAAGAGGTTGGGGGATATTTTGATGTCTGTCGCAAGTTTATTTTAACATATTTTTTATTTGGTTGTTTCCAGGATATGATAAAAATTATGTTTGACAAAATCTAATTCTAAAGATGTTATCACAATGTTTTTAAACATAAAAATGGACTATGCTAGTCACATTCAATTTGAATTTTGGTTTTACATTTACCGTTAAAGAGTTGTTTCTGTAGATGGTTGTATCTGTGATTACTAGATCACCTAGGGGCTTTTCTATTTAAAAATCCATGGACTTAATGGAAGGCAATTTCAAAAAGTGGTAACCAACTATAGTGGCAAATTTTTACCATAAATGACACAAACCCATAGTTGAGATTTCAAAGTGCCTATCCTGGGTCTCATGTAAGTTTTAATGGATCAACATTACTGAAAGTTTTGTATTTATAAAGCCATCAACATTTCCTGCAAAAGAAGAAGTAACATGCTAGAATGTTAAGTATTAACTTCAGCTTAAAAACTTGTTATGATTTCAGATCCATATCATTGGGCATGGCTACCACAGGCAAAGATACCATTTTCCGATGAAATCAAAGACCTAGTATTACCACAGCTATCAGATATGACATTTGTAGAAGACTTAGTGGATGATTTGTACGAACTCTTTAAGGTTAGCCTTGATTGTATTACTTGCAATAAAAAGTACATTCATTCAGACATAAGTCTGACTTTTCATGAGGTTTGGCAACAGCTATTGCATGAACATTTGCAAATACCTTTATTTCTTATTTCCATTTCACCAAAATGTTTCAGAAAGTTGTCTTCATCTGACCGTGATACCATTGCTATGATCCAATGGAAAGGTCAAGTATTCAGCTATATCTCAGTAGAACATCACATCTTTGTTTCATCTGCATGTACACCATATATATACTAGAAATAAGAAGATGTGGTATGAGTGCCAATGAAACAACTCCCCTCCATATCAATATGTGAAAAATGTAAACAAATTACTATATCCTCTTTTCAGGTACAAGGTTTTTAGAGGGAAGTCACATGAATTAGTATTATAAAAAAACAGTCAGGGCCGTAACTAGGGTTCGAATTCAGGGGAGGCAGGGGTTTGGGGCCGCCAATTGAGGAAGGGGGGTTGGGGGCACAGCCCCCGCCGATTTTTCTTCTCGCTAAAATGGCTAAAAGTAACCCGTATTCCTTCGATTTCCTTACTTTTAGTAACATCAGTATTGCTTGAACCTGGAAGCAATTTTTATGCAAAAACAAGCTGTCTGAGCCTGAGATTGCTGTTTGGGGTGAGCCAAGGCTAGCTCCGTTTTGATGGTCGTACTTTTTTTTTTTTATTGAGGACCTTGAATTTCAATATCGTTGTAAGCTGAACAGACATGTATATAACTACAACCAGGGACTTTCTATTCTAAGTATATACTTAGTATAGAAAGTCCCTGCTACAACGAATGGGAGTGTTTAACTACTAAGGCATTGACCATAATGAACTCGTACGATCGGGTGACGTTAAAAAAAACCCGATCCAACAGCTGATTCAGCCGGTAACGAATTTCCGATATCATAAAAGACTTACAATAGGAAGGAAACTTCCTCTGCTTAATTGAGCCCCTAAATGATTGTGAATAGTTCAGTTTTATTCAAAATTGTCGAAAGCAAAGTTTCATATGTGTTCTCGTACGAATATATACTGACAGACGGCCACACGAAAAAAGAAATAAAACTATACTGAAACGGTTAACTTTCGATCAAAAATCCGGAAAATGACAGATATATCACACTGTTAAAACTGTAAACTTGTGTTGTTTATAATTTAAATTCAAGTTCTTCGTGTACATATTTCATTTTATTACTTAAAAAAAAAAATTGGTGTAGAAATTTCATAGGTAGTTACGGCCCTGACTGTCATCCATATTATATGCCCATTGTTTAAATCATTATTATTTTTGAAACACCTTGAAAACAAGCAGTTAGCTACATACAATTTGTATAAATAGTCTTTCATCTCTTTGAGTTCCAGTACCTGTAACACTTTGCAATTTGCAAAACTTGCATTATTCATTTTTGAAAGAAGCACAGACCTGCTTGTCTGAAGTATTTATACAATTAATTTTCTTTTTATAGACAGATAAAGGTTTTGATAGGAGAACTTTTGAAAAACAGATGTCTGTAATGAGAGGACAAGTGAGTATATCTTCTTATTAACCTTTCGTTTTATTACTTTACACAATAAATATATATTGAAATATAATTTTGTGAGATACTCTGTTAAATCACTCAAGAGCTTTTAAAATATTATTGTTTAGCATTATAAATTTTATTGAAGGAGTTAAATTATATGATACTAAGAGCTGTTCTATTCAAGCATACACGGTACCAAAGAAATAAATTCAAGGTGGGTTCCATGTATGTTATATGGAACAGCCTTTGGCTAGAAGACTTGTAAGCTTTCTAAAAAGGAAAAGTTTGATTCATAATAAGAGCTTTGCAGATACTGCTGTCAGATAAATAACAATAGAAAGGACTGTTTTCATGTAAAATGGTTGACCTGTATCTATATAGTTTTGTATGTAATTTTTTTCACGTAAAACCCAATTCCACGTTAATTTTTTTTAACATATCAATTTTTTAAGATATTTGTATTAATTACATTTTGATTTGTTTTTTAGATTTTGAATTTGACTCAAGCTTTAAAAGATGGAAAATCCCCAGTACAACTAGTTCAGATGCCAGTAGTTACAATAGAACGAAGTAAAGGAATGGGTGGGCGTGGCCGAACTGACAGTGAAACATTTACACAGAGCTTTGCACACAGAGCTCCATTCTTTTCTTGGTGCTGATGTAATGTTAAATTAACTAAAATAATCACATACTAATGATGTTTTTCTTTTTATAAAAGAAAGGAAAGAAGATGGACAGGAAAGAGATTTAGATATTGACCTGATGATTTTGGAATCCAAACATACGTTAATGCTTATTAATAGCTGTAAAGTGTTAGTGTGAAGTATTTGACAAAAGTTTGCACTCAGTCAGATTCAGTAAAATGTATATTTTGGTAGCCTAAATTATTTTTTTCACACAAACATTTTCCTCAATAATTTCACCAAAAAACATGAAAAGTTTACTTTCTGATTGTGATTCTCTTCATTAAAATTTATTAAAAAAACAAAGTAAATTCAAGAAGTAATTCTTGAAATTGATTTTTAGAGAGAAAAAATAAAAAGAATGCAATAAATTACAGCAATAAAAAAATCATTAATTGCTGCCTTAGTTTCAAGTGGTGATGTCTTTTCTACAATTGATATTCATTTTGCTGTCACAATAGTTTTACAATGCACAAAAGGATTTGTAACATTTAACACATATTGTTATTATCTAATGTTCAATTAGTACCTCTGCATAATCGTTGTTTATCTGTCTCAAAGGATAATCTCTAACCGTTCTTACAATTCAGCTTTATAGCAAAATATTTTGATATTGTATGCTTATCATTGTTATTTGTAAAGAAGCAACAGCATGAAACAGAAGTTATCCTGATATTTTAAAAATTCATAAGTTTTTGATTTTTTATTACATTTGGCAAAGTAAAAATATATAGTTGCATCTCTTAGAATGATGTCCCAGATAAAGAAAATGTCCTGTTTCTTGCTGTAAATATTTAGGACTTTAAAAATGATCTCAAAATGTTTCTTTAATGGATCTACTGATTTCAATCATGACAAAGATAATTTTTAAACTGCATAATTATTTATTTTGTATCATCTGCAGAACAGATAGGGATCTCTTTCTAATAATTTACTTAACATATTGATACCATACATTTGTAAATCAGCAACTGCTTAATTCACAAGTAGACAACATACCCATAAGTTGATGATACCTTTTAATAAATAGATAACTGTTACTGTTTACTTTTTAACATTTTTAAAAATACAAAAGCAAATCCCAAGATTACCTAGATGTTATAGTCATGCCCAGTCATGTAAACTTTATACAGTAATGAAAAAAATGTTACTGTTTTGTACTTAATTTTGAAAATACGAGTACTTGCGAGTGAATAATTTATAAAAGAAAGAAAATTAAGAAGAAGATAGTAATGTGTATATAAATATGTAATTGAAGTTTTGTGATGATTACATAAAAAATGTTGAGGAGGACCAAAGATTTGAAACTGATAGATGAAGTTTATTTTTTATTTATTCTGGCAAATATAGAAAATTCTAAAAACCTTGGAATAGTTCTATTAAAACATATCCTTTCATGTTTTTTATGGTCCAAGATTTTTGTTTTTAACTAAGGGATTGGCTGAGTGGTCTAAGTAGTCAAACTACTATATCACTATCCTGTCAACATTAATGATGAATCCTGCACATGGCAGGTGGTTCTCTACAGGCACTGGCTTGTGCAAGTATTTGTACAAGTATGTACATGGCAGGTGGTTCTCTACAGGCACTGGCTCGTGCAAGTATGTACATGGCAGGTGGTTCTCTACAGGCACTGGCTCGTGCAAGTATGTACATGGCAGGTGGTTCTCTACAGGCACTGGCTTGTGCAAGTATGTACATGGCAGGTGGTTCTCTACAGGCACTGGCTCGTGCAAGTATGTACATGGCAGGTGGTTCTCTACAGGCACTGGCTCGTGCAAGTATGTACATGGCAGGTGATTCTCTACAGGCACTGGCTTGTGCAAGTATGTACATGGCATGTGGTTCTCTACAGGCACTGGCTCGTGCAAGTATGTACATGGCAGGTGGTTCTCTACAGGCACTGGCTCGTGCAAGTATGTACATGGCAGGTGGTTCTCTACAGGCACTGGCTCGTGCAAGTATGTACATGGCAGGTGATTCTCTACAGGCACTGGCTTGTGCAAGTATGTACATGGCAGGTGGTTCTGTCCAGGCACTCTGGCTCCCTCAACCAATAAAGACTGATCCCTACAAAATAGCACAATAGTACTGAAAGTGGTGTTAAACACCAATCAATCAATCAGTCTAATTAAGGGATAATTGTTAGGTTACAACCGTTTTCAAAATATATATTTATATAAATTTAAGATAAGCATATTAAATGAAATCAATAGCATGGATTTATATGAATTTCATAAACAAAATACATAATATTCTTTAAAAAAAATCTTAAGTGTCATGACTTGTTTTGAATATGCATTTCTTAATTTCTGTAAAATTACCCTTTGTATGCCATTAATGTAAACATTGTTGGAAAGAAAGAGAATTTGAGATTTTGACATGTCATGCAGTCAAAAAGTCTTGAATGAGAAATTTTCCTGTTTTTTTATATCACAAAATAATGGACAAGCATCCCTTAGTGGCTAGGCACAGATTGTTCAAAGTTACTTTTTTAAAAGAATGATGATTTTCAAAAGAGACAACTTTAGTACAGTACACTGTCACTGGTATATGATTTAAATATTGTTCATGCTGTATAATTTATATTTGTATTTAATATGATGGATGAGATATGAGATGAGGACAATGATAAGTGTTGCAATATGTATATGACATGTGATATTTTTAACTTGTTATTGACATTGATTTCAGGAAATTAAATTAAAATTATTAATTCAGTTGCTGTTGTGTTACATTCTGACCATGATTTGTAAATTGAATTAGATAATTCAGATATAAGTAAACAATTCACATTTCCAAGATTTGTTAAGTTATAAAAAAGAAGATGTGGTATGATTGCTCATGAGATAACTCTTCTCAAGAGACCAAAATGACACAAAAATTAACAACTAAAGGTCACTGTACACTCATACACATAGTCATCTATAAAAGGTCTTTAAAAACACAAATGTAAAACAATTCTAATGAGAAAACTAATGGCCTTATTAATGTACTAAAATGATGACAAAAAAACAAATAAGTAACATAGCAATTATAATTCATTGTACAGCTTATTACAACAAAAGTCCATAAAGCAAATGTCACCATTTGCCATCTGCTATTCGCTGTAAAGATTTAAGAATCTTAGTAAAACACATTATAAAAGAATAAGTTTGGTGTAAAGACAGCAATCCAACATCTTAATAACAAAAAAGAATACCGGTAGACATCTGAATTCAACAAACAATCTTTATGTATCTACTTCATAAGTGTCTAATCTATTGTACCTGACCTTCATAATCCTTCAGACTTTCTCCATCTTAATTAATTCAATAACAAATAAAGACTCATTGGAACCTTAAATTTCATTCAAAATGGCTACCACAATGTAGGACAGTATTTTATAGGGCAGAAGTATGGCGAGTGTGCTCATTGCTGAAAGCCCTACACTGAACTCACATAGAGATGACTGCAATAGTAGTCTTTTGGTAGCATTCTAGCCTAGAGTAGGTCTTCTGTCTCCTTCATGAACAAACCCAAGCCTTCAAAATTGACATTTGCTGATTCTTTGTCAAGCTCACAGCCTTTAGTGGCAAGAGGAAAGACTGGTTAGCTCAGTCTTATGTAGGTTGACCTGCCTTCCTGCAAATATTGTGAACTTGTCATTAAAAAAACTCGACTCATTTTGTTGGTCTAGTACAAAGCAGGATTCATATCTCATTGATATGTTGTTTTCATGATAAGTTTGTAATATTTCCCACTGGAGGTAAAACACCAATCCATCATCATATTTAACCATCTTCTTCATTCTGGTCTCACTGATAATCACACGATGTCACATATCTATATCTACTAAACCTTCAGGGAATTATGATCAGATTTTACACTAAACTTTTCTTACGCTAAATTACAACTGATACAAGCAACTGAAAAAATACAATTAAACTAATTTGGCAAATATGTATAATCTTCCATCTGTAGAACAGTACTATCTGACATCGAAGAAGAAATTAAAATGAGATATTTAGGTAACAAACAGGAGACTCACAATATCTTTGGAAGACATTTTCTACAAAGCAACTGGTGGCTTACAATCAAAGTCTGAATGAGTCTGTAAGGTAATTCTTTTCAAAATAAATGCCAAACATTTGTCGCCCTTTAATCATAACAGGAGCATATACAACAAATCAGTACTGCATAGCTAGTACAGAGAATGACAAAATGAAGACGTCCACCATTATCAATGATACTCACAGCTGATAGATTTGAACACAAGTTTTCTTCTTTGTCACATGCTAATGAACATCAATTCCGACTAAGTAAATGACAGCATTAATTAATTTAGTTATAAATTCAACAACCTGTTCAGATGCCAAAATCGAATGTTAAAATCAATCATACAATTGCAGAACAAAACAAAAAAGATATTTCATTGATTTTAATAAAAGGAGGTATACACCATTCTTAATCAATATGTAGTCTTTTAAAAGACACGTGTCTATATACTATGTCAAGCTTTAAATTGCTTGACTCAATAAATGTAATGGAGACTAACAAAGGAAACCAGTAACTACTAACAGTCCTAAAGGGAAAAATGGTTCCTTTTCAGAATACAACAGGCCAGTTATAGGCAAACCAGTTTATTGTCTTGCCTGTAATGATTGTCAATAAAGGCGAGACCTTCAGCAATAGTGACTTATTTTTAATAATTTTATATTCCAATAAGGACAGGAGCTAGACAATAAATACTTTGAATTTAGATGGATAGTTCTAGCGATAATGTTTTACGACAAGTATCACTTAAAACTAACATTATTAACGATCCTTAATAACAAGGTCAAGCAGTAAGATAAACAAGCCAGACAGACATGTACACGTCAGTTACAATCTGTCCATGCAGCATATATAGTTGACATATTGCTTATAGAAAACAAGAAATAGCCCAATCATGATAACTTGATTAACTTGATAGAAATGAGGTCAAGGTATTATAAAATTGAGAAAGGAAATGGGAATGTGTCAAAGCGACAACCCGACCATAGATAGAGTAGACAACATAATATAGTTGATATACTAAAAGTATTTAAAAAACATATATTTAACCAGGAAAACATAATATAGACTAATGTACCATGAGAATGAGGTCAAGGTCAGACAAACAGGTACACCTTTAAATCATGCCATGCACCAACTACATGTATAATAGGCCTATTGCTTATAGTATCCTATCTAAAAAGTGAACCAAACTACTGAAACTTATTACTGTGGAATCATTTATTTTCGTGGGTACCAATTTTCGTGGTTTGAGTAAAATGAGGTCAAGGACATAAGATACCTGTATAACAAATAGTTCACTTAAAAGCACTCCTCACACCAAATAGAGTTGACCTATTGCTTATAGTATTAGAAAAGCATTACAACACAAACAAAATATAACATTGACCAATGTACCGTTAAAATGAGGTCAAGGTCGAATGAAAACTTCCAAGTTGACATGTATACATTAGAATCCCTCGATACACCACATATAGTTCAGCTTCTGCTTTACTGTATCTGTACATTGACACATTGACCACTGTTCCACATATAGTTCAGCTTCTGCTTTACTGTATCTGTACATTGACACATTGACCACTGTTCCATGAAATGAGGTTGAGATCATGTAAACCCGAATCCAAAATACGAAATAAAGTTATATCAAACAGAGGATGTGTCATGATTGCCAATGAGACAACTGTCCATAAGAGACCAAAATGACACAGACATTAACAACTATAGGTCACCGTACGCCCTTCAACAATGAGCAAAGCCCATACCGCATAGTCAGCTAAAAAAAGGCCCCGATAAGACAATGTAAAACAATTCAAATGAGAAATATATTATGCATAAAAAAAATCACTTTATGAAAATAATAAACTTTTCTCGTGTAGTTGCTAAATCAATAAAAATGAAGCCAAGGACAATAGACATGTGTCAGACAGAAACTTCGTATATACTAAAAGGCATCCTATTCTAGTATGAAGTCTACAGTTCTTCTTCCCTCTGAAAAATGGACTTAACACCATAATAGTTAACGCCGACGCCGGATATTAATTCATTTATCATAAATTTGCACATTGCAAGGTATGTTGAGCACCTCTCCCTCTAAATAGGAGCTTCACTACGAATTTGGTTTGTTTTACATATAATGTTCTGGGGTTATTGTTTTCTATAAAGATGAAAATATAACAGTCTGTCAGTCAAGGGAAACATATCAGTCACTTGTAAGAATGAGTTCCATTTAGAATTTTAGACAATATGAAAATAACATAACTGTACGAATTAGCAGAGACATAATATACATACATTATGTATATATGTTTCCTTTATAATAAAAATGCTAAAATATCTTTAAAAAAAACCCAACACAAACTCATGTGGGAAAAAATGTAGAAAACTAAAGAAAACAAAAACATAAAAAAAAAACACGTGATGTTACAGAACTTTTTCTCAAGTCAACTGTTTCTTCTTCTTCTGTTCAACTCTTTATTTGAATATATATGAGTATGCCAACCAATTAAGTTAGAATATCAATTAGAAATAATCATTTATGTAGTATGTGACCAGTGATCCGAAGCTCGGACTATTATACTAACAATTTTTCTTTTGTCTGTGTTCACTTGTTAATCTTTTTTTTTTACCTCCTTTTACAGCTGTACACGTAGTCTTCTTCGAGCCTATATACACTTTCAAAACGTTTCCTAGCCCTCCAGTCAAAAGCTGTACATTTACCATATGTCGTAAAAATGTACTATAAGATATAATATATGTCAGATGTTGTCAGGTTTACCAAAATCTCTTTCACCATTTATGTGCATGGCGTAAATACTTAAAACTGTTAGCCTAAATGTATGAAACAAATATATCCTTCCACTGTTAAATGAATCATTAATCAAGTTAATATAATAATGAACATAGTATATTGATATATTAAAGACATGATTTCTCTAGAAGGACAGTGAATGGAAACTCATTAGTTTCTAAAAAAGGATCATGTTTCCTCTTTCTTTTTCTTAAACATGATTGTGAGCATTCAACACTCCCCCTAACATGAAATCTTATGTAACTGCACAGCATAAAACAATCAACAGTTTGGTCTAAATATATCCTTTAACACAAGCCAGAGATATATGTAACAGCCCCTATGTTACATTGGAACGAAATAACTAGTTAAAAAGTTTCGCCGGAACAAACAACTTTCAAACTAGTTGTTTTATTCCGAGTGAAGTCGAAAAGTTCCGGAAAAAAGTAGCTAGTTGAAAAGTCCCGGAACAATGTAGCTAGTTGAATAGTTAACATTAACCCTAACCCTAACCTATTAAACCATAACCCTAACCTATCAAACCCTAACCCTAACCTATTAAACCCTAACCCTAACCTACTAAACCCTAACCCTAACCCTAACCCTAACCCTAACCCTAACCCTAACCCTAACCCTAACCCTAACCCTAACCCTAACCCTAACCCTGACCCTAACCCTAACCTAGTATTAAACCCTAACCCTAACCATAACCATAACCATAACTTGGACCTAACCCTAACCCTAAACCTTACAAAGAGGAACTTTTTTTTATTAATTTTCTTTCGTGTTTAAAAAGAGCTCTCTTTCTTCGTGTAAAAGACCGGATCCTTGTAACTTGACCTAAGTGAGTAAATATAAAGATTTTTATTTAGAACGTTGTGATGCGTTGTTGTCGCTTAATTTTCTTCAAAATTAAGTTACATTTTAAATGATTCGATCAGAAAACTATCTAGCTAGAGCATTATCCAATGTATATTATACGTTTACGTTCGTTTCTGTCCCCAACAGAAAAAAGCTCAAATTTGTTATTTATTCCCAAATCCAGATTTTCAAATGTATTAAAATGCAGAGCATCTATTTCACATTATTTTCAGTGAAGGTATGTTAAGCAATAATCTTAAAATACCCTTTTCATTACACAAGCACAATAAACTGCAGAAGAACAGTAGAAGCAGAGACATATGGTAGAAGGGTTAGGGTTAAAATAAAATGATTGATTAATTATTTGAGTTATCACTAGTAGTAAGTCAAAGATATTTGGTATGCAGTTGTATAAGTATTGACACATCTCATTACCATGGAGATTATTTGACCCCGCTCCTTCAGTTATGGACTATTGACTTTGAAATTTTGCTTATTTTACATGTATGAGTTTGTGTTTAGGTTGGTTTAAAGAGAACTACTTAATGATAAGTCAATGGTATTTGGTATGCAGTTGTATTAGCATTGGCACATCTCATTTCCATGGAGATTGTTTAGCCATGTACCTTCAGTCATAGTTTATTGACTTTGAATATTTGCTGAACTTACATGTTAAAGTGTTGCTATTTTTTATTTCAACATTTGCATTATCGAAATCACAAAAAAGCGAGACATATCTCTGTGATAACAGTTTATATGAACTAGTTACCGCCCCCTTTTTGCTTGAAGTTAAATGATTGCTCTCTTAAAAGTCAGCTTCAGCCCTCCTCCTGGCATAGGATTCTCTCGTGTTGAAGACTCAGTTTTGTTTTGCCATTGGCTTTTTTGTACTCTTTTGTTGGGTTGTTCCCCATTTCCATTCTCAATTTTATTAAGGATTACTTATCTCAAAGATCTCCAAAGACAGTAACATATGAGTCCAAATAATTATGACTTGAAAGGCTATTATATTTTTTTATTTAACGCCTTTGAAGAAGCACCACAAACATGACAAAGAAAGAAATGGACAGCAAATTTAATGTGATTAGTGAATCTTAAAATTCTTGTAAATAACAGTAAAGATCAGTCCACAGAGACAAATTATGTTAAAAACAGTGAACACTTTAAGTGTCAAATTACATGTAACAGAGTCCCATTTTCGAAATGAGTTATCACTGGTGCAATGATAACAATATGTTCATCAATAAAAATAAAACAAAATATATGATTATTGGAACGAAGCAAAGAGCAATGCCACATTACAATGAGAGTTGTTTAACTATTAACAATCAAGTGATACAATCTTCCACATGCGAAAGTCTTTTAGGCATTAAAATTGACCCTTCCCTCACATGGACAACCCAAATTGACTTGATCTGCTCAAAAATTTCATCTAGACTATATCTACTATTAAAGATTAAAAAATTTCTAAATCTAGACTGCAGAAAATTATTCTATAATGGTTATATCTTGCCACTTATTGATTATTGTTGTATAGTGTGGAGTAGTTGTAGCAGTGAGGGTTTAAAAAGGATATTAAAATTACAAAAGAGGGCTGCTAGATTAATACTAGAAACAGACCCATTCGCTCCTTCTGCACCCTTATTCAAACACTTAAACTGGATGACAGTTGAACAGAGAATAAAATATCATAAGTTAGTGATGACATTTAAGTGTATTAATAATGATGCCCCATCATATCTTACTAACAAGTTTCATTATGTTTCAGACAGAAATCCGTACCCCTTGAGAAATGCTGTTCAAGGAAACCTCATACTCCCTAAACCAAAAACAGAATTATTCAAAAAATCTTTTATGTATTCTGGACCATTCTTGTGGAATAATTTGCCAATACCGTTAAGAAATATTACAAATATTAATTCTTTCAAATACAAAATAACAGATCATTTATTGAAATCAACCTAGCTGTATAAATAATATAAAAAAACTGATCATGTCATCATGTTTATTTTTTCCTCACATTTTATCAAGTTGTATTGAACATTATTATCACACTTGACTTTTTATGCTAATGTATGTATGCAATGTACTAGTATATGTTTGTGTTTTGTTTGATTTTTCATTACGAGGGCCTCAGGGAAGATTAGTTATATAGCTAACTGTGTAACCCTCTTAAAATAAAGTATTGTTGTTGTTGTTGTTGTTGTTTATTTTCAAACAAACAGTTAACAACATTGCAAATTTTAACAGAACAGATAACAGACAGTGGGTTGAAAACACTTAACAGTTCAATTTTATCTCAAATAACAGTTAACAACACTTAAAAAAGGTCAAAACAGGTTAACATAAAAAGGTATTGCCCCCTCATAAAAGCCTTCAGAATCGCAGGTCAATCTCAACGCAATCTCAGACTAGTTGGTTACCTGCTGAATTTTAAAGGCTAATAACATGAATGATATGACAGTTTCTTGCTGCATTGAAGACCCATTGTGCCTTTGGCTGTTGTCTGCTCTATGGTTGGCTTGTTGTCTCTTTGACACATTCCCCATTTCCATTCTCAATTTTATTCAAAAACAATTGACAAATACCTTTTTGTCTTTTTCTTTTTCAGCCATTTCAGTTTATTTCAGAATCAGTTTAAATGTCCCTTTGTTTTTTCCCGCCTTTCTTTTGCATATTTACTGGATTTCACTGAATTTATATCATATTATTTGTTAAAATACTTAAATACTAAGTAATACATGAATTCAAAATGTAAACATTGTTCCAGTTGAAAATTGTCTCCAAATATTTCCAATAATCCATTATGGTTTTTGTCCTATTGCCAAACACTACAGTTATGGCTGAAAACAAGACTTGACACAAACTTTTAATTAGATGTTCAAATAAAATAATCATGTATATTCATCTTCAATTCAAAATACTTAAATGATGATTTTTATTTTTCACAGTTGAAGTCTGCAGAAGAAATATTTCAAAGTCATTTTACTGCTGAGGAAAAAGAAAAAGGTTTCAATTTGTTGCTGTCCTTCCAAACAAGATGTTTGAAAACTTTTTCTTCCACAACATCATCAAGTCCTACAGGAGCATTATCTAAGCTACACACATCTATCCAATTGGTAAATCCAACACATAACTTAGACCAAATAAGAGCAGTTCAAGAGGATATAGCACATGAAGCTACTATTGTCAGCAATGAAATATGTACATTGAATACATCAACAATAAACAGCCAATCGACAAATAAGTTTATTGCCGAGTCAATAAACAAGGAAATTTATGAAAAAACTGTCAGAGATGAAGAATCCACCAATACTCTTAATGATAGTTTTGAAACAATAAACACAGAAGCCTTTAGAACACTGGTTAATCAGAATTACAATAGAACACTGGTTAACCTGGACTACAGTAGAAGCCATGATAACTTTACTAGTGAGAAACCATATACATGTATTGACCAGGTTGACCACAGTGATGACTACAGTAATGTGGGAAGTGAAGTTGTGATCGAAGAAGAATCTCTGCACTCTCAGTCTAATGTTAAAAGTGTAAAAAAGAAAAGAAAAACAAAGAAAAAAGTTGAAAAGGACCCATCAGCCCCAAAGAGAACTCGTCGTCGAAACATTATCCATGTCTGTAAAAAATGTGACTTGACCTTTGTAGGTGGAAAGGCTTATAGGGAACACATGAAATCAAGTCATAGCATTATTAACTTCAAATGTGATAAATGTGGAATGGGATTTTATTTTACCCGTCAATATAATAACCACATGGAATCTCACCAGGAATATAAGTGCACTATGTGTGAACAGTTGTTTCACTCATTCACTCAATATTCCGATCACTGCCAAGTTCAGCATGCCATAGATGTCTCCAAAGTTGATTTGATGAAAATGAATAACACTTGTAAATTATGTGATAGATCTTTTGACACACCCAGTAGGTTATATACCCACCACAAAAAAAATCATACAGGTAAATATATGCATATATACTAGTATTATGTACTCCGGCGAGAAACAAGCCATTTTGAAAGGGGTGGGGGTTACCTAACATCATGAAAAATTTACATAATTTAATAGAAGAAAATAATTTAAAGAAGGGCAGAGGATTCCAAACAGGGAACAATTACAGGATCTGCCAATGATACTATGTAGTACTGTTTCTTAAGTATTCAATGATAAATAACAGCAACCAACCAAAAAGAAGAAAGCTGGATTAAAAATAAAAGGCAACAGGCCCGTAGCCAGGATTTTCCAAAGGGGGGTTCGTTTGACTCACAAACTCGACTTTAACAGTCACAATTCGAACAGAACATCGACTTTAACAGTGCTTATTAGTTTTCAAGGGGGGGTTCGTCCGAACCCCTCGAACCCCCCCTGGCTACGGGTATGGGCAATACAAACTTGTGGCAACAACAGGACAAATACATGAATTACAAACAATGAGCTATTGACTTGATAAACAGATCAAAATGCAAATTTTTTTTTTTTACCATGTTGCATGATGTTCTTTATAAATTATGATTTTATAATACTGTGGATTCATTAATATTCGTTGGATACCAATTTTTAAGGATTATGTGGGTATAGGGGAACTAAGAATTTAAATGTTTAATGAATAACAAATTTTCTTAAGGAATGTATGCAGACTTTGTCAAAACCATAAAATTAAATATGCAAGAGCATACATAATTTCCTTTATCCACGAAAATTGGTACCCACGAAAATAAATGAATCCTCAGTATGATGAATACATGAACAAGAATGTCAGAGAGGAGATAGAACAAAAAAGAATTTGCACATGTTTTGTATAATCAACTTCTTTTTCAGTTATCAACCCAGGGGTAATAAAAAGACTTTAGGGAATATTTGTTAAAAACATTAAGGATGTGTACCTGATATTGTGTAAACATGATATGTGTTTGTTTTACAGAAGGACCAATAATGTGTAAACCATGTGTACCTCATATTGTGTAAATATGATATGTGTTTGTTTTACAGAAGGACCAATAATGTGTAAACCATGTGTACCTCATATTGTGTAAATATGATATGTGTTTGTTTTACAGAAGGACCAATAATGTGTAAACCATGTGTACCTCATATTGTGTAAATATGATATGTGTTTGTTTTACAGAAGGACCAATAATGTGTAAACCATGTGTACCTCATATTGTGTAAACATGATATGTGTTTGTTTTACAGAAGGACCAATAATGTGTAAACCATGTGTACCTCATATTGTGTAAATATGATATGTGTTTGTTTTACAGAAGGACCAATAATGTGTAAACCATGTGTACCTCATATTGTGTAAATATGATATGTGTTTGTTTTACAGAAGGACCAATAATGTGTAAACCATGCCAACAGATCTTCACAACAAGACTCAGTTTAAGAAAACATGAAAAAAGTTATGCACACCATAAAAAAAGTGGACAGAAATTTACATTAGAAAGGAATTTGTTATGTTCAGATTGCGGGAAATCATTTTATAGGTAGGTTAGACCAGGTTTGAAAATACATTCATTTCAAGAACCATTCCAGGACTACATTTTCCCAATCTAAATTAAATCTCTGCACTTGCTCCTTATTGTTTTTATGTCGCGCGATATATACACAAAGAGGAGCAAGTGCGAGATTTAATTTTAATTAGATTGACATTTTCCACATTAAGGTCAACCAGCTCTCCTTCCAGTGTGCATATATAAACAAATGTATATCTGTGATCAAATCCTGCACTGTGTAACATACGGACAGAAAGGTCACAATATGAATTGTGGTTTAACAATGGAAAAATATGGCTTGTGTAATCAGTGCTCTAGCTAGAAATCAAAAGGGGCAGGGTGCCAGTGGAGGGCAGGGCACTTTTTATGATAAGAAAAGGCACTGCTAATATTTTTGTCTACGTTTCTGTGTGTATCACGAGTTAAGGAATCTCTTTTTTTACTGTATATGTTGTTTTTTTTAAATAAAGATGCATTTTAACTATAGTCTTTATTTCATTGTTTGTGTAGTTATGAATTATATCGTTTATCTTCATCAACATATTGTGTTTTTATAGTTTAACTTCACTCTACCCATTGTCAAAGAATTTTTTTTTTTTATCTATATAAAAATTCCAGGTTTTTACACTTATTATGTCTAAATTTTGTGTATTACTAATTTATCAATGTTTAGAACATGGATTGCTAAAAGTATAATTATCAAACAGAAATTGCAATATATTTTTTTTAATATGTTCAAAGACAGTTAATATCCTTAAGGTAACATTATTATGTTATTATATATTCAATTGGTTCTTTATTCCTTTTTTTGAAACTAGATAATATTTTTAGAGCACAAATTTGTAATAAGCTAAAACAGGGGAAGTAACTCCAAAATTAATTTCGAACACGTTTGCGTTAATTAAAAACTGTGCTTGTCGCTAACAAGTTGAGATGGAAGGCATTTCTGTGAAGGCATAGTTTTATTTTGATGACTTAAATTCAATTCTAAAGTCATGAAAGTCTTCATTTATACACTCTTCCATTGTGACTTGGAAATCGAAAATGCCGACCCAAGCTAAACACACTCGCTGACACATTCATCAAATGTATGACAAAAAGATACATTGTCCTAATTAAATTACCTAGATGTTAACACCTTTGAAGTCTTTATCATTGTAATTGATTGTAATGACATGATTAACCTGGGGGCAATCACACAGGTGTCATATATGTAATTAACTTGGAGATCAGAAATCGATGAAACAAAAGGCAATTTTACCAAAACGGCACAAGAGAATTTTGGAAAAAGACGTCAGGGCAGAAGGGCGCGGATGAAGGCACCCAGGGCGCGGCTGAGGGCACCCAGGGCGCGGCGCCCTTCTATTTTGGGCTAGCGAGACCACTATAAGTGAAGAGGTTTGATTTCTATACTCCAAACATCAAGTTATTTCTTGATGTCACACAAGGAAACTTGGATATTCCCCCAGCTCAAAAAATTGGGAATGCAATTACAGTGTCAATTCCCTTCATATGACAGAATTAAAAAAGAACAAGACTTAGGTATGATGTTTCCTCCAACATTGGCAGTTGGATCAACTGTTGTTTCAGTTTGTCATTACATGTACCTGGGTAGGTCTAAATTTGACCCTAACCTTTAAGTAATTGCAACAGAAGATTTTTAAGTTTTAATCTTAATCATTATACCCCTGATATACACAGAAAAAAGTCCCATACAATCTTACTTGAGGAAGACTAAAACAAATCATGATTTAAGATTCCTATGGAGATTTGCATTGAAAAGGGAGATAACTCTGCAAAAAAGGACAGAAACATCAATAAAAATTGATACAAAATTATAACTTTACTGCTTCTATTCAACAGAATGTATTGACTCTTGATATTTTAGCCGTCTATAGAGTATAACAAACAGCTCTATATGTCTTTTCATATCTTTTATCAAGCTGCAATCTAGATTTTGTAATTCATTAGTTGACTATTTATTGAATTTTTCAGCATGTCATGGTAAAGAATCTCAAATTTGATAAAAATAATTAAGCATATATTCTTCTTTTTGTGGTTTAAAGTTTCTTTAACCCTTTACTCCATAATGATGCCTTTTGACGCCTGTGTAGTACCTCAGTTGAAACGCTTTGACTACAAAGTGTCTGCATCAGACTTAATAAAATTTGTATCGAAAATGAAAAGAATATTCATAAGAATATCGGACTAAAATTTATTTGATGGAATATTTGTTTTTAGCAATGCATTAATACTTTAAAGCATTTTCAACATTTTGTTGAAAAATCCTATGCGAATGAAGTAGGCAAAACAAAAATTTCAATGGAGGAAAGGGTTAAACAAGCAAGATACTGAAAAAATATAATATATACAGATATAAATAATACCAAATTTTCACATTATTTTTTCAAAATGGTCACAAAGTCAAAAAATTTGCAATTTCTTTAAAGAAAAATGCACCAAAAAAGAAGAAAAATACCCAGAACACTTTCGTTTTGTACATTTCATGAGCAGAAGAATATATAATATAGTCAAATGTGAACTTATAACCCCATCAAAGGATCATACTTTACATAAATTTAAAGAAAATCAACCAAAAACTGACCAATAAAGACTCATTTTTGCGGAGTTATCTCCTTTTCCATAGGAAATTAAAAATGCTGATTTTGAGTTTTCCTCAAGTTAGATTTTATGGGACTTTTTTCTGTTATATTAAGGGCTTAATGCTATAGATTAGAACTAAAACATTTTCTATTGCAATTAGTTTGAGGTTAAAACTCAGTTTGACTGGACTAGTCCTTTTAAGAACAACTTAAGGTAAATCAGATGACATAAGATATGTTCCTTATGTTGTAAATACTTCCCTTTTTATACAACCGCAAAAATTGAAAATTTTCTGGTCGTATATTGGTATCACATTGGCGTCGTCGTCTGCCCTGTCGTTGTCGTCGTTGTCGTCCGAAATACTTTTAGTTTTCGCACTCTAACTTTAGTAAAAGTGAATAGAAATCTATGAAATTTTAACACGAGGTTTATGACCACAAAAGGAAGGTTGGGATTGATTTTGGGAGTTTTGGTCCCAACATTTTAGGAATTAGGGGCCAAAAAGGGCCCAAATAAGCATTTTCTTGGTTTTCGCACTATAACTTTAGTTTAAGTAAATAGAAATCTATGAAATTTTGACACAAGGTTTATGACCACAAAAGGAAGGTTGGGATTGATTTTGGGAGTTGAGGTCCGAACAGTTTAGGAATTAGGGGCCAAAAAGGGGCCCAAATAAGCATTTTTCTTGGTTTTCGCACCATAACTTTAGTATAAGTAAATAGAAATCTATGAAATTTAAACACAAGGTTTATAACCATAAAAAAGAAGGTTGGGATTGATTTTTTGGAGTTTTGGTCCCAACAGTTTTGGAATAAGGGGCCCAAAGGGTCAAAAATGAAACTTTGTTTGATTTCATCAAAAATTGAATAATTGGGGTTCTTTGATATGCTGAATTTAACTGTGTATGTAGATTCTTAATTTTTGGTCCTGTTTTCAAATTGGTCTGCATTATAGTCCAAAGCGTCCAAAATTAAACTAAGTTTGATTTTAACAAAAATAGAATTCTTGGGCTTCTTTGATATGCTGAATCTAAACATGTACTTAGATTTTTGATTATGGGCCCAGTTTTCAAGTTGGTCCCAATCAGGATCCAAAATTATTATATTAAGTATTGTGCAATAGCAAGAAATTTTCAATTGCACAGTATTCAGCAATAGCAAGAAATCTTCAATTGCACAGTATTGTTCAAAAGCAAGAAATTTTCAATTGCACAGTATTGTGCAATAGCAAGAAATCTTCAATTGCACAGTATTGTGTAATAGCAAGTATTTTCAATTGCACAGTATTGCGCAATAGTATACACCTATTGACTGGGTGTGAGGGTAATAGCAAGTTTGTTGTCCCTGAGGTACCAACTATTGCATGAGGCAAAGCCGAGAGCAATAGTTGGTATGCGAAGGGACAACAAACTTGCTATTACCCGCACACCCAGTCATTAGGTGTTTTATTATACTGAACAACACAGCCATTAAGTATTTTATATATATACCAAATAACTAATTTTCTAAAAGTGTATATATATCATTTGCAAGAAAACAAAAATATCACATAACTTTATATGCACATGATGAACTATACTTTTTTATAATTCGTTTTGTATTAATAAATATTTCATTAATTTCAATCAAGACTAGAAATACTTGCTTGTGTTAAACTTTCTGTGCTTATAACAAATTCTAGCTAAAATACACCAAACGCAAATTCACTTTTAATATACGGAGAGCGAACCCATATTAAGGATAAGGTACTACATTTTAGATCTTTAAAAAAATCCCCATGAAGATTTTTTCTTCTTTTTTATGATTGCTTCTTATAAGTGAAATTACAATCAACACAAACAGATCCCACCGTTTACAATATTAGCGGGAGTTTGACGTTGCAAAGCATACGTAACCAAGCAGAGTAGTCAATGACATCATTGTCGTCCAATGAAAAATAAGCATGAAAAAGTACGGGAAAGATGATTATGAAACTATTCACCGGGGCAATAGTCTTTGAAACTATTGAATGGCAAATGGTTCTGTGGAATGAAATAGCACAACTATTTCATTACTTTTGATATAGAAAAAACACACTGAAGTATAATAACAAGAAATATCTAATTGCACAATATTGTGCAATAGCAAGAAATTTTCAATTAGAGTTATCTTTCTTTGTCCAGAATAGTAGTGGAATCAACTTAAATCATTTGTTTTATACAATATACAATGTATATTCACTTTTACTACCAACTGATAAATTAAAACAATCTTTACCATTCAGTGATAACAAGCACTTTTGTAGTTAAATGAGTAGTTATTGTTGCAAACTCCATTAGAAATTTGAATTGAGATCAGTTTTGGAATAAGGGAAAGGGGGATGTGAAAAAAAGGGGGGGGGGTCAATTTTTCTCATTTCAGATTTCATAAATAAAAAGAAAATTTCTTCAAACATTTTTTTGAGAGGATTAATATTCAACAGCATAGTGAATTGCTCAAAGGCAAAACCAAAATTTTAAGTTCAGTAGACCACATTCATTCTGTGTCAGAAACCTATGCTGTGTCAACTATTTAATCACAATCCAAATTTAGAGCTGAATCCAGCTTGAATGTTGTGTCCATACTTGCCCCAACCATTCAGGGTTCAACCTCTGCGGTCGTATAAAGCTGCGCCCTGCGGAGCATCTGGTTATGATTGTGACTGGATTTGTAATAACATAATCAACACGACAGGTGTCACATGTGGAGAAGGATCTGCTAACCCTTCCCGAGCACCTGAGCTCACCACAAATTTTGGTGGGGTTCGTGTTGCTTAGTCTTTAGTTTTCAATGTTTTGTCTTCTGTACTATTATTTGTCTGTTAGTCTATTTATTTTTAGCCATGGTGTTGTAAGTTTATTTTCAATCTATGAGTTTGACTGTCCCTCTGGTATATTTTTGTCCCTCTTTTGCATAGTGTTCATGTTAGAGATTGTTATTAGGTCAGGGTTGATTGTCTGCTGACATGTTTAACCCAGCCATATTCTGTATGTGCCTTTCCAAGTCGGGAGCCAGTAATTTAGTGCTTATTGTTTGTTGCTGTGTTACATATTTCTTTTTGTTTGTTTAATATTTTGTTGAAAAATTAGGCAGTTATTTTTCTCATTTGAATTGTTTAATGTTAGTAATTTCTGGGCCTTCATAGCTGATTAAAGGTATGAACTTTGCTCATTATTGAATATATAAAAAAGAAGATGTGGTATGATTGCTAATGAGACAACTATCCACAAAAGACCAAAATGACACAGACATTAACAACTATAGGTCACCGTACGGCCTTCAACAATGAGCAAAGCCCATACCGCATAGTCAGCTATAATAGGCCCCGATAAGACAATGTAAAACAATTCAAACGAGAAAACTAACGGCTTTATTTATGTAAAAAAATGAACGAAAAATAAATATGTAAACACATAAACAAACGACAACCACTGAATTACAGGCTCCTGACTTGGGACAGGCACATACATAATTAATGTGACGGGGTTAAACATGTTAGCGGGATCCCAACCCTCCACTAACCTGGGACAGTGGTATAACAGTACAACATAAGAACGAACTATAAAAATAAGGCTGTACCATGACCCAAAGTTTTTAATTTCTGTGTCATTTGGTCTCTTTTGAAGAGTTTCCTCATTTGCAATCATACCACATCTTTTATCAAATAACCAGTAACTGTAAAATTCATGTTCACCTAATTGACTCAAATTTTCATATTTGATTTATTTCATTCTAAAACGTTCATCCTAATCACAAAAAGTCTAAAATAAACAAAAAAGTTACATTGTTACAATTAGCAATGCATGGACTAAATAATATGAAACAGCATTTCATGTGTATTTTTTAGTCTAGACACCAACTTATTAACCATGTAGAAAACCTTCAAAGACTGCCAACGGTCATTTAACTCCATATATATAGAAATAGATAAAAGGCATTTGCAATAGGATTTTTCTAGGTCTGATGATTTTGTGCAGAGTTATGTCCCTTGGACTTCATTAAAAAAAAAAAAAAAAAAAAATTTGTTTCGTCATCCTTAAAGATATTGAGTTAATATTTGCTATATAGCTTACACTATGATAAGTTGTAGATAAATTTAAGACTTTGTTCGTTTACAATGAATTTTTAATTAGTAGGGACTATGTATTACCAGGCAGTTCTCACAGAATGCTTGGTTTTTGTCGAGCCTGCAACTTTTGTTGCAGAAAGCTCGACATAGGGATAGTGATCCGGCGGCGGCTACGGCGGCGGCGGCAGCGGTGTTAGCTCACTTCTTAAATGCTATATATTTTAGAAGGTGGAAGACCTGGATGCTTCATATTTTGTATATAGATGCCTCATGTTACGAAGTTTCCGTCAGTCACATGTCCATTGTCCTTGACCTCATTTTCATGGTTGAGTGGCCACTTGAAAAAAAAGTTCAGATTTTTTGTAATGTTAAATTCTCTCTTACTGTAAGTAAAAGGATAACTATATTTAGTATGTGCGTACCTTGCAAGGTCCACATGCCCATCAGACAGTTTTCCGTTGACCTCGACCTCATTTCATGGATCAGTGAACAAGGTTAAGTTTTGGTGGTCAAGTCCATATCTCAGATACTATAAGCAATAGGTCTAGTATATTCGGTGTATGGAAGGACTGTAAGGTGTACATGTCCAACTGGCAGGTGTCATTTGACCTTGACCTCATTTTCATGGTTCAGTGGTTATAGTTAAGTTTTTGTGTTTTGGTCTGTTTTTCTCATACTTTATGCAATAGGTTTACTATATTTGTTGTATGGAATGATTGTAAGGTGTACATGTCTAGCGGGCAGATGTCATCTGACTTTGACCTCATTTTCATGGTTCAGTGGTTATAGTTAAGTTTTTGTGTTTTGGTCTGTTTTTCTCATACTTTATGCAATAGGTTTACTATATTTGTTGTATGGAATGATTGTAAGGTGTACATGTCTAGCGGGCAGATGTCATCTGACCTTGACCTCATTTTCATGGTTCAGTGGTCAAAGTTAAGTTTTTGAGTTTTGGTCTTTTTATCTAATACTATATGTCATAGGTCAACTATATTTGGTGTCTGGAAATATTTTATGATCTATATGTCAGTCGTGCAGGTTTTATTTGACCTTGACCTGGTTTTCACGGTTCATTGATCAGTGTTAAGTTTTTGTTTTTTGGTCTATTTTCTTAAACTGTAAGCAATAGGTCAACTATATTTGGTGTATGGAAGCATTGTTAGCTGTACATGTCTGCCTAGTATATGGTTCAACTGACCTTGACCTCATTTTCATGGTTCATGTTAAGTTTATGTGACAGTCGTAATAAAGCTGTATATTTAGGAGTATCAACATAATATCAATGATTAGTAAAGAAGGCGAGACATTTCAGCGTGTGCACTCTTGTTACCTTTTTCAACTGTTATGCCTCCACTTAGGGACATTATGTTTTTCAGTATGTGCTTTTGTTTGTCCATTCCTTAGTTCGTTCATCCTTTCCTCCATTTGTCCTGCTACAGGTTAAATTTTTTGGTGTTTGTAGTTTTTGAAGAAGAAGAAGTCCAAACAACTTGAAAATTATT